>NC_143558.1:113067500-113367500 GCF_054136105.1 Typopeltis vanoorti
AATATTATATACGTTCTGTATTTCTATTTACCCTGATTTCCCTATGCATTCTTTATTTAATATTCGTGAATGGTCGGCTGCCTTAAGTATCGACTGCCGCCATTTATCTATTTCTACAATATCTTATTTCTTACGCTCCATAGCCTAACAAATTTAATTGTTTTAACGACTGAGCCAGTTAGACTATATATTGAGTATGGGAATGATGACGATGAACATCCTATTTTTCTACTCACTGCAGGGTGAAAGCCACTTCCATTGAGGGAGAGTTTGGGTCTACTACTCCAATGGTGCCCAGTTCATGTTGGGAGAGTGCATCTATACTTGGGTGAATGAATGTATGAAGGAAGAAGACAATCACCAACATCTATGCCTACACGGGATTTGAATCCGCACCCTTTTGGCTGGAGAGCGGATACGCTAACCATTCGACCAACCGTATGTGTGGGGTTGTGATCTTATATTCCCATACTCGACCAAACAAGTATGGATATATAAGATCTCAAATCAAAGCTTAAGCAGATATCGTTCATATTCCCTGCTTATATTATTCTTTATTTAAACTAATTGTGCATAAATATAATTCATATAAACTTCTATCTTATGCAGGTTCGAATTTTTTAGGATAGTGCATCTCTCAATGTACTATCCTAAATTCCTTCCCGACGTTCTCGGACCAACGGTGTGCACATGCCGGCGTCTCTCGAAATTGGTCACGTATTAACCTTCTAACATGTTAACATCTTTCTTCGCGCGTGTTTGGAATTCTTTATCCATGGCAACCATGGTCACGTATTGACCTCTGGACATGATGACGGCATTCTTTGTGGGTATTTAGAAATTTCCATCTATAGCAATTCTCTGAATTCTTCACTAATTTAACATTACTTAATAACGTTGCATGATGCGTCATGCGCCATGTTATTTTAACAAATATAGTATTGTAATAATCAATACAATATTATTAGAGAAAAGATTATTTCATTCAAAAAATTAACATTACTCTGAGTACATTCCGCTAAACAAACAAAAAAAAAAAAAACATGTAAAAACGAACATGATAAGTTACAAAGTCACATATTCATGAGAGAATTTACAACATTGTGTGTGTGTGTGTGTGTGTGTGTGTGTGTGTGTGTGTGTGTGTGTGTGTGTGTGTGTGTGTGTGTGTGTGTGTGTGTGTGTGTGTGTGTGTGTGTGTGTGTGTGTGTGTGTGTGTGATAGTTTTTTTGAGAGTAGACATCGAAATACAGTTTTTGAGCCAAAGATAATTAAAAACAAGCTGTGCATGAGTACTTATCTAATCTGAGATCAGATTAGTACTCATGCCCTCATGCATTCTTGGCCCATCCTTATTTTTAAAGAACAAATTATTAAAGATTTTCAGAACGATATTTCTATTTCCGCGACATATGCCCCTTAATTTGATTTTTTTTATACATGAAATATACATATTTTTTTATCGATATACGTTTTATAAGGATATTTTATTAAAATATCCTTAAAAATGAGCTAACGCTTTTTATTCCCTTATAGGGAGTAGGCGAGGTCTTTTAGCTCTCGTCTAATCCCTTGCTCTTTATTAATTGCATTGTAAATACTTTACACATGATATGTACTATTTTCTCAATTTGACGTTGTTAACGTCTCCTATAATAATGTGACTAAAGATGTCTTTGTAATAATGGCTGATATATATGTGGCATTTAATGGTAATCTTCATGAATGTTGACAACAAAATTAAAAATAATATACTTTACGAATGTTTTCTCACTTTTAAATTTTGGAAAGAGAAAATACGAACACTAAATTATGTAATGTTTTCTTTATGTAATGTAATTCTTTTATTTTCATCTTTTTTTTTTAGTATTTTAGAATACAACCTCTTACTCTATGCGAATTAAAAGAACGTTACTTTATACACTATCTGATTAAAAGTATCCGGACACCTATCTGTAATTCGTAAACTGACGTCTAGATGCCACTACGAACTTATTTAACGGTATAAAAGGAGGCAGGAGCTTTGTGTTGTTCAGTGATAAGAAGTACGAGCAGAATGGGTAGGTCGAGGGAGCCCAGTGATTTCGAACGTGGACTTGTTATACATCAGTAAAAAATCTGTCAGAGACATTTCAATCCGCCTCAAGTTGCCCAAGTAAACCGTTGGTGACGTGATTGTGAAGTGGAAACGTGAAGGCACAACCACAACAAAATTACTGACCACTACTGGAAAGTGTGTCACAGGGAAAGTCTGATTACAGTTTCAAGTAGGTGTCCGGATACTTTTGATCAGATAGTGTAATATATTGTCAAATCCTTAAAATGCAATAGTGAAGTTTTCAGAATTGCTGATAACCTGTTAGAAAGTTTTGCATATTAACCAATATATGATTAGAATCATAGACGAAACTATTAGCCTGGTTGGACAAGTGGCCAACGTTTCCGCACTTCAGCTAAAAGGCTGCGGGTTCGAATCTCGCTGTGGGCATGAATATTTGCGATTGTCTGTGAAAATACCAGTGTTGATTGTGGGCGGTAGGTGGCGTTGGTGTAGTTGCTGTTCCTTGTGGTTGGTGAAGAGAGAATGAGTTGTAGAGCAGGTGCCCTCCCTCGAGGAGTCCTCAGAATTCGTGGAGGTAAAAAAAAATCAGCCAACGCCTTTTATTCTCGTATAGGGAGTAGGCGAGGCAATTTTAGCCCTATCTAGCTTTTGGAGACTGAATGCGCAGTTCACTCTAAACTGACAGCCAATCAGAGATAGCTGGCCGAAGGGGGTCATTAAGTTAATCAGCACGCAGTGAATAGACGGCTAACAAATGCCGGCCATCTCATGATTTCTAACCCTAACACTATATTTGTAATGTCTGAAAATAGTGTGGGTTCGAAGGTCGATTTCCTTAAGTTTACAGAACGAAAAACCAGAGTTTCCGAGAAAAAAAAAATAACTCGCTTGCCCGTGCCAGAATTCGACTAACTCGGGAAGCGGTCGAAAAAAAAAGGCTTAGGAAATGTTCCTTTAGTCAGCGACTAAATTTGAAGCGAAGTATTCATTCATGCGGTCAAGTGCCATCGAGTGCAGACTTGAAATTATACATATTTTACCAGATTATCGAATTCATGAATTTCTAAAAATATTCCGTAGTTATTCATTTGGTTATGAATTAGTGTTTTTTTTTTTTTTTTTAATCTTCTGGCATGGTTTCTTCTGACGAATACTTTGTTCTCCTTCGTTATAAACAAATAAAAGGGTTTAATATTTAGGAACTGAGATAATAGTTCATGAAAGTAAAGCAATTAATATGCTTCTATCAGAATGTGTTGTTATCGAAAATGGTAGGCATCCGAGAGTTCATTAACAGACGGCCTCAAGTGGTTAGCGAATCCGCTCTCAAGCCAAAAGGCTGCAGATTCGAATCCCGGAGTGGGCAAAGATGTTTGTGATTCTCTGTGAAAATATCAGTGGTAGTGGTGGTGGCCATTATATGGCGTTGGTGTATATGATAGTAGTTGCGGTTTGCTGTGGTTGGTGGATTGAGTAGTGGAGATGGAGAGTTTTGAGTAGGTGCTGTCCATCGATGTACTTTTGGACGCTTTGTAGGTGTCATGTAATAATAATAATAATAACAATAATAATAACACACTGACAACTTATAATAGCCTAGTTAAAAGTATCCATTGCATGCAGCTTAAATTTTCAATATAAATTGGTATTTGGTTGTCAATGATATTCAACTAAGCTGCAGTAATCGGTTTCTCTGGCTTTCCTTTACATAAACATCCTGTAGATTTCTATGTGAGGCAACAGACCATTTACTGTTAAAATGGACGCAATGGCTCCTTGTTGATATCTACGTGCTTGTCATCAAACTGCCATGAAATCATGTGATTTTCAAAAGAATAGGCAATAAGATTCATCATTCCAGTGTTTTGATTTTTGCAGTATTGTGATGCCTACTGCTGTTATTTTATTGTCACGTTGGTTTAAGCAATTTAATTTTGTATGACACAAGTCGAACCCTTAGTAGCTCTCTTTGGTTTTACAACTACTGGTAGTTGTAAAATGTGGTATAACCATGAAGTTCATGGTTATACCACTCCCATGGAATAGTGTAGCTCCTCACATCAATCAGCTGGTTCCAGATATATGCAACATTGCTTTTGGCTAGATTCATTATAGCATATAATCTTTCTAGAGGGATCAATATTTCAAAATTTTCCTACTTCATTGCTTTCGAAAATTTTATTATTATTATTAACAGAGACCACTGGGAAGTCAGGGATTCATATATGGAGCGCCATACCAACCACACCAGCTGTCATGTCTATTTTTAAATTCATTTACACTACAGGCACTCACAACCTCCAAGAGTAATTCATACAATCAGGCACTACTCCATGAAACCTACTTTTCACTCCTTTCGTTGCTGCATTAATTCCTAACTTCCATGTATAATCATTCGTTTTCTCTCCACCGTGCATATAATTAAAAATCACATCTACATGATATACCATATGACACTTTCAGAAGATTGTAGATTTCTTTTACATCACACAACTTTCTCCTGTTTGATATTGTCTGTATTTAACAAATTCTCAATCTGTCCCCAAATATATATTCCACACTCTCAATAGTGATATCATATCGAAATGGATATCAATAAAGATATAACGCTCTTAAATGCTATCATTCATAGGACAAAGTGTGAAATTGAGAAACTGCAGAAGTGGTAATACTTTCACAGTGCTGAAAGAAGAAAGAAGCAGGTGATCCGAAAGAATAATAAAGACACACCGAACAAACAAGAAAATCAACTCAAGGAGAAAATTATGCATGGAGACTCAATAATCAGAGGAGTATTTAACGAAAGTATGACAAATTCGTGTTTCCATGAAGTAAAAATTCACGATATTTACCACCATCCGAATACAAAAAGGAAGGTCGAAAGAGTGATTGTCTTGGTTGGTATCAATGATTTGAGAGGAGAGAAGGACTCTTTGAGGGAGGATTGAAAAGAGTTGTTACAAGAGGCAAAACTGAAGAACGGGAAAATGAAGATTGTAAGTCTCACATCACGCTATGATATAGGGGAACGGAGGAGGAGGAGGGCGTTGGTGGCCATTTAGTCTATACGGAGATTGTGCAAAAGGAATGATATAGAAATTGTTGATCTGTGATCTCTGTTTGACGGAAAGAAGGTTTATACAATGCGGATGGACTGCATCTGAATGGTTTGGTGTTAGGTGCCTGGAGAGAGCTTTGTTCACCAAGCATGCTGACGTGCAAATTCAGGGAAACGTGAGCAATTAGGGAGGAAGCAAGTGAGTTTGTGTGAAGCGAGTGAGCATGACAATGATCAAGTAAGGAATCTAGTGTTTCAAACAAACATATTGAATAAATTATTAGACCTATGAAGAGCCAAAGGCTTAATTTCGGCGACATATAACTTATTTAAGTTAAGGGATATATATCCCATATCGTTTCTTAGCCGAATAAGAAACTCAAAGCGTTTCATGCCGAATATAGTAGAAACAATATAAAGTTCGGCGATTCCAAGCGTAAGCAAATACCTGGATACTGCAGCAACTGACACTTAACACTTTCATTGCCAAGCTGAAAATTGGAATTTCGTGTGGTGGCCAATTTTTTTTTTTATTTATTTAGTTAGCGACGTCCATGCGATAACGCGTGATCGGCTGTTTGGTGAGAACTCGCATCGCCTGATCGCGCGATATCGTTCATTGCCAAGCTGAAAATTGGAATTTCGTGTGGTGGCCAAATTTTTTTTTTTTTTTTATTTAGTTAGCCCGGGGCAGAGCTGACTACTACCGGCTGCGTTCCCAGGTGGCGGATCGGGGAACAGCCTTCAGATATGGCGGCTAGCTGCGATATAAGCAGAGCAATCTGGCGAATAAGCAGCCGTGGACCAACAGCGACTGAGCTATCAGGGCGTGGGGGAGCAGAAGTGGCAACTCTGTCTCACTTAAAACCTCACAAAGCCCAATGACAACTCGGTGACATGGCGAGTAGTGCCGCCATTAAATAAGTACCTGCTGGGGTCACTGCCCCTGACATTGGGAAGCAGCATTGTCAGTACTGACACAAGGTTGAAGCCAAATGATGACGGAAAAGCTTGTGATCAGAGATTTGCAGATGGCAATATGATTATATTGCGTACGTCTGTAATACTGCGGAGCAGAAAGCAAACGGAGAAACTACTGCTCTACCTTATCTCCAGAACAACCACCATGGCGAGCAAACCCTTACAATTGGCCCCAAGTTCCCGGCGTCCCTTAAATGGGACAGGGGTGCGAAGAATCTCCGGGCTCAAAATGGTGTCCACTTTTAAAATTGCAACTTGGAATGTCAGAACTCTGTATGAAGCTGGCAAATTAAGAAATGCCACAAGAGAAATGAAGAGGCTGGGCATCCGGATTTTGGGAATTTGCAAGACAAGATGGCCAGGATCTGGAAAGTGTCAACAAGATAATACAACAATGTATTACTCTGGGAATGATGAGAACAAACATCGACATGGTGTAGCTGCAATAGTAGATGAAGAAATCAATAAATCAGTACTAAATTGGATTCCATTTTCTGAAAGGATAATGCTGTTACAACTTAAGGGAAACCCCGTTAACATAAATATCATCCAAGCTTATGCACCCACAGCTGACAAAAGTGAAGAAGATGTTGAAGAGTTTTACGAACACATAAAAGAGATTAAAAACCTAACAAAGAAACATGATATAAACATAGTGATGGGTGACTCCAATGCAAAAGTGGGAAGAGGGGGTGATGGAGAAATTGTTGGCGAACATGGCTTAGGCACCAGAAATGACAGAGGAGATCGCCTAGTCCAGTTCTGTCAGGAAGAAGATCTAAAAATAGCAAATACCTGCTTTAAACTTCCACCCAGAAGACTGTACACTTGGAAATCGCCTCAAGATAACCAACATAACATTGTCCGAAATCAAATTGATTATATACTGATAAATAAAAGATTCCACAGTAGTATAAAGAGTGTAAAGACTTATCCTGGAGCAGATATCTCATCAGACCACAATCCCATAGTTGCAGAAGTACGTCTTAGATTAAAATCAGCTAAAAAATCACAAAAGAAGAAAAAGAAAATTGATGTAGAAAAACTGAAAGACCCGAACATAAATAAAAGTGCCAAGACACAGCTTAACCTGCGATTACAACAGATTAACATAGAAGAAAATAAAAGTGTGGAATCTCTTTGGAATAGCTTAAAGAATGCCATCGTAACAACAAGTATTGAAGAAGTAGGTTATGTGAATAATATAATAACAACAGGAATGGATGACAGATGAGATTCTTTCTCTTATTGATACAAGAAGAATGTACAAAAACAAAGTCCTAGCCAGGTATACAGAAACACATAACATCATCAAGAAAAAAATAAAAGAAGCGAAGGAAAATTGGATGAAAAATTTATGTACTGAAATTGAACTGCTTCAGAAGAAACATGATAATTTCAATCTGTATAAGAAAATCAACGAAATTTCCGGCAAACTGAGGAAAAATCAAATAGTGTCTCTAAGAGACGAAAATGGAAAAATAGTTCTAGAAGAAGAGAATAAAGCACAGATTTGGATAAAATATGTAACAGAACTTTTCAATGATACTAGACAGAAGCCAATAAATATAAAAGATAACATTCAAGGACCAGCAATCATGAAATGCGAAATAGAGAATGCTATACGAACAAGTAAAACAGGAAAAGCCAGTGGACCAGATGGTATGCAAACAGAATTTTTAAAATTAATAGATCCAGATAACATCAAACGTCTTGAAAAACTATTTAATGAAATATATGAAAGTGATGAATTTCCATCAGATTGGCTCAAATCTACATTTATCACTATCCCAAAGAAACCCAAAGCGAATTCCTGTGGTGACTTCCGACTTATTAGTCTAATGAGCCAAACATTAAAAATATTTTTGAAAGTAATTCAGAATCGCATTTATAGAAAAAGTGAAGAAACTCTAAGTGAAACACAATTCGGCTTTCGGAATGGTTTTGGTACTACAGAGGCCCTTTTCTGTACCCAAATATTGATACAAAAATGCATAGAAAAACAGATATCTGTCTTTATGTGTTTCATAGATTTTGAAAAAGCATTCGACAAAGTCAGACACACTAACTTAACAGAAGTCCTTCAACAAACAAGGCTAGACGAACAAGACATAAGACTAATAACAAATCTGTATTGGAATCAGTCAGCTACCATTCAATTAGACAACATTACCACCAGTGATATTAACATCAAAAGAGAAGTGAGACAACGATGTGTGCTCTCACCACTCCTGTTCAACAGATACGCAGAGGTAATCTTTAAAAAAACATTGGAAGAATGTCCAGAGGGAATCTCAATAAATGGAAAGATTGTTAACAACCTACGATATGCCGATGACACCGTCCAAATTGCAGATAACATTATGGATCTCCAAAAGCTCATTGACAGAGTATACATAGAAAGCCAAAGAATGGGAATAAATATAAACATCAACAGACAAAATACATGATCATCAGAAAACATCCAGCCTCATCAATGAAACTGACACTCAATGGGAAAAATATTGATCAAGTGTCAAGATATAAATATCTTAGTTGTTGGCTTAATGAACGGTGGGATCCAGAAATAGATATAAAGACAAGAATTGAAGTTGCACGGCAGTCCTTCATGAAAATGAGAACACTATTCTGCAATAAAGACCTAAACATGGAAGTCAGATGCCAAATGCTGAAATGTTACGTGTGGTCTATTCTGCTCTATGGAGTTGAAACATGGCCATTGAAGGCGACAACCATCAAGAAAATCGAAGCCTTTGAGATGTGGCTATACAGAAGAATGCTAAAGATATCATGGACAGAAAAAATTACCAATGAAGAGGTCTTAAAATCCATTGGCAAAGCTAAACATCTTGTACAAATAATCAAGAAACGAAAAACATCATATCTTGGCCACATCATGAGAAACAGCAAATACCAACATCTGCAAACTATTTTGGTAGGAAGAATTGATGGCAAAGGAACTAGAGGAAGAAAAAGAATATCATGGTTTGACAACATCAAGACGTGGACAGGAAAGAGCAGTGCACAACTGCTCAGATTAGCACAAGACCGCAGTTTGTTCGCCAAGATGGTCGCTGACCTTCGATAGAAGATAGCACAATAAGAAGATTAAGTTAGCGACGTCCACGCGATAACACGTGATCGGTCGTTTGGTGAGAACTCGCATCGAGCGATATCGCGTGATTGGCGATGAACGTGTTAAGGTAGTGCAAGCTGAGGCAACTCATGTCTAAGGTGGAGCAAGCTCCGATCGCTATTCTTGATATTTACCCATAATGTGAACTTAGCTACTAGGAGCTAAGTTCACATTATGTTTCTTAGCCGAATAAGAAACTCAAAGAGTTTCATACCGAATATAGTAGAAACTGTATAAATTTCGGTGATTCCAAGCGTAAGCAAATACCTGGATACTGCAGCAACTGACCCTTAAGGTAGTGCAAGCTGAGGAAACTCATGTCTAAGGTGGGGCAAGCTCCGATCACTATTTTTGATATTTACCCATAATGTGAATTAGCTCCTAGGAGCTGTATTACTGTTCAACATTATGAGAGAAGGTCACTACCTAGACCGGTTTCAACCTTTATTGAGGTCTCATCAGTGAGTAGGTAGAATGGGAGTTCATGTCTTTCATCATCGTCCTTTGGAGTATAAAAGATTGCTGAGAGTCAGCTGTTAGTAAGAGGGGAAGAGAGCAAAAGGTAGAGTATGATAGTAGGAGGTAGTAAAGAGGCCTCAGTCAACCTGTTTAGCTGCTGTATAACCCAAAGGTTGTGGCTAAAAGGTCTGTGAACATCTTCTCCTTGCACGTATTCTTTAAAAAAAACTTTGAAATAAACTTTTCTTATATGCGTTCGTAAAATAGTTAACAATTTCAGAAAATTAGCAATTTAATTAACCAGGTGTCTATGGAGGTCCTCTCCTAACGCCTGTTTTAGTATAAAACTTAAGCCAGATTTTTTATTTATTTTATTTTATTTATTTATTTTTATTTATTTATTTATTTTATTTTATTATTTTATTTTTTTTGCCGAAAAAAAATAAAAAAAAGAACACTTAGCTACCGGAGTCAAAAGGTGAAATTACTGCGGGAATAAAAGCATTTCTGCGTGAATTAGAGCATAAAAAAGTTATGAACTTTTTTTTTTTTTTAAATATATAGAAAACAAGCAGCAAAGAACTGGCCAACCTTACACCACAGGGAAAGACAAGATTTGGATGGAGAATCTGGCCCGAGAGATGCCGCTCCAAAGGAACAGCACCGCCTCGCAGTAGGCCTTCGCAGCCCAGGTTCTCAGATCTGTCCCCTCCTATATGAACTGTAAGAACCTGTGAAGAAAGAAAAAGAAAAACACATGATACTTTTTAAAGGAACAGACACTGTATGATTAGGCCCTGTCTCAGGACACAGAGGATAGGAGGTTTGCACCATTTATTTACAAACCTCCCGTCCCCTAGTATACGTCTTTCTTGTGCGAAAAACCTAGGGGGGTAGAAATAGATCCCGCTGAGTATTCTGGCTTGTATTATGTTTTCGTCGCTGATTTGGGACTTTTTCCGCACTTTCCAGATGTGATACTTGATTACATTGATGAGGAAAATTGTAAATTTCTGAATTTTCTTGACTGGTGTCGGAAATTGCAGGTACAAGACCTCCTCTAGTGTAAGCGGCTTCCGAGTACTGCGCTTAATCTCTGCCAGACATGTCGGTCGGGGGGGGGACACAGGTAAAAGAAATATCCCACCGTTTCAACGCTCTGGCAGACGTCGCAGAAGGGGTCGCATGGTCTTGAATTGTATTGGGACATAACCAGTTTCACCAGTAGCCGACCATAGGCTATTCGCCATGCCAGATCCCGGTGAAATGGCTGTCTCCAGTTATTTCGGATATTTTGAAATAGCGTTTCCATTTTAGTTTCTATATTTGGCGCATCATATCTGGAAAGTTGAAAGAACTCCCAATATCTTGCTTGTGGCTTTAATTTTAGTATTTCCCTCCCTTCGGTTTTAAAGTTTTTAAGCTGTTGGCATAATGGATTATACCATTCTGGCACCACCTCTGCGCTGGGATCAGCATGATCCGTGGTCCCTAAGTAGGGGAGAAAATGCCCTAGAAAGTATTTAATTAGTGATTCTGAAATATGGTTAGATTTTAAGGCCTTCCCTATGGTTTTGAGAGTGTTTACATAGAATAGGCAGTTTAATTTCGGAAGTGAAAATCCCCTTCATTGGTTTTGAGATTTAGTTATTCTTTTTTAACCACATCTCTTCTTCCGTTCCAAAAAAAATCTATTAGTATTTTGTAAAGTTGATTCTCGTGGGTTTTTTTTATATTAGTTATATTTATTGTATGCATTAGCATCGGGATTATTACTGTTCTTCCGTAGAAGGAGAAATAATTGGGTTTAAATGGTTTTAGTTTCTTTTCGCACTCTTCCCGCAGTTTCTTAACAGGCAGTACCAGGTTCGCCGTGAATGGGACGCCTAGTACTGTTAGGGGATGAGCTTGCGGGACTAAACCACAGGGGAGGTTATTTCTACGGAAATTTTCAAAAATTTTAATTTTTGTCTTTGAAGAATTAACGCGAAGACCACTGGCCATGCTGAATTTTTGCAAAATGCCGAAATAAATGTAGATTGGCTCAGAGTCACTGAGCGTCGCCACTACATCATCGGCATATGCTATAATTTTACTCTGTCTGGAGACTAGGGGTAACGGTATTCCTCTAACAGCAGGGGCATTATCTATTTTTCTTATGAGGGGTTCTAACGCGAGTGAGAAGAGGAGAGGGCTTAGTGGGAAGCCCTGTCTTACCCCCTTTTTAATAGGAACGGGTTCCGAGAGGAACCTATTAGTAGCTATTTGGGTGGAGGCCTCTGCGTAGATGTTTTTGATTGTTTGCCGAAGCTTCCACTCCACACCTATTTTCTGAAGGATGTCCTGCAATTACTTGTGTCTGACGCTGACGAACGCCTTTTCCAGATCCGTAGTGAGAAGTGCCAAAGGATAATTTTTGTTTTTGGCCAGACGGATTAGATCTCTTAAGAAAAAGAGATTTAATTCCATCGATCTACCCGGTATTCCGTAAACCTGGGAGCTTGTTATGATTTTTTCTATACCGCATTTGATGCGGCTGCAGATAATTTTTGAAAATATTTTGTAATCCGAATTAGTTAGGGAGATCGGTCGCCAGCTATCTGCCAAGGTGCGATCCCGATCTTTCTTTGGGATAAAACTTGTGTAGCTTTTAACGAATTCCTAGGGGATATTTCCCGAAGTGAGGAATTCGTTAAATATTTTTACTAAAACTGGTAGTACGTAGTCCCAGCTAGATCGGTAGAATTCTATCCCTAACCCATCTAACCCTGGGGTTTTACTTGCGTTCATTGTTTTGCAGGCTTTTTTAATTTCCTCAGCAGTTATCGGCCTGTCATGCAGAGCGCTAAGGTGCTCGGGAAGAAGTGTGATGTCCCACTCACTGAAAACATCTGCGCTCTGCTGATAAGAAAAAGCGCCGAGGTACTGCTGATGAAAACAGCGAAGTATTTCAGGGATTGATTTTAGCAGTTGGCCAATCTCTTGGATCTGGTAAACCGTTCGTTCGTCATTTGCCGCCACCCGTTGTTGATTATAGAAAGCGGCGGAAGGTGTTTCCAAATATCTGAGATAGAGTCTTGCTCGAAAATCGAGGTCCTCAACTCTACTCTACCGCTCTTGCTGTAGCTCGGTTTCTACCTGTCTGATAAAATAGCTACAGGGAATTCCTCTCCGCTTCTTGGTGCGATACCAGCCGAGCTCTCTATAGCGATCTCTCAGACGTTGTCTCTGTTGGTGTGCCCTTTCACGCCCACACCGCTGAAAGAATTCCCTTGCCTGCGACTTGAACTGTAGCCAGGTTTTCCCAGTCCCAGTTGATGTCTCCCCATTCGTTACAGAGGTTCTGTAGCTTATCGCTAAAAAGACTGGGGAAATTGGGAGGGAGTCTCCAAAGACCTCTGGCTGTTTCTATTATTTCTGGTATCCTTATTTTTAAAAGTACCATTTTGTGGTCTGTTAGACCTCTCACAGCAATATGACGAACCCCAAGAATATGTGGTTTTTAAAAACTGGGATACATAGAATCTGTAGAGCCTTGTTGATATCTAACCACGGCACCACGTTGTTCCGACTTTTAGTTGATTCTGCCGTCTCCAGATATCAACAAGGCCGAAGTTTTCGCAGCAACGTTTCAGTGCCTGCAAACCCGCCAGTTCCGTTGTTAGCATTTCCGCCTATTTTGTCATATCGTGCATCTTCTATAAAGTTCCAGTCGCCCGCCACGATTAGGTGTTGCGCACCTAGAAAATAGTTTTCCAGTGTGGCAAAGAAACCGTTTCGTTGGTGGGGGCTATTCGGGGCGTAGACAGCCACAAACCGGTGTTACGGCCACCGTACTTCCAGTCCACGGACAATAGACGTCCCATAGCGTCTTTCTGGACATTGAAGAACCCCATGCGATTGGGGGGCGAATAAGTATCCCCATCCCTCGCGAGTGAGCTTCCCCGAAACACCAGTAGCTGGTGACCGGGTAGCTTCTCGAAAGGTTCTCCACGTCCCAGTGTTTGTAAAAGTGGGTTTCTTGTAAGAATAAAATGTTGATATTATGCATTAGCATCAGTCTCCAGACAGCGCTTAGCGCCTGAGGATTGCGCAGACTGCTTATGTTTAATGTTGCAATTTTTAAACTTTGGTTCATTTTAGAGTTTTGGAGGAGAGGTGTTATTTCTTTTACGAACTTTCTGCATTCTGGGGAGGGGGGGGGTATATTTCTATCCTCCATGTTGCCATCCTAGAATTTCATATCATTATCAGAATCGTCTTAATTAGAGATCTGGGTTCCAGTTCCCCTGGTTCCTCCATTGTTGTTAAATTTTCCTCTACTGGTGTTAGGGTTTCACTGTTATTTCCTGTTGGTTTTGTGGTTTCACTATTATTTTCTACTGGATTGGGGGTATCACAATTATTTTCTGCTGGATTTGAACTGCTGGGTTTTGTCCTTTTATTTTCTTCCGTGTCTGAGTCTCTCGTGCGTTTGCTTCCATTTTTTCTTCTCTTGTTTCTGTTTTATTAGTAGGGGTTTCTACCTTTGCGGAGCGCTTCTTCTTTTTTGTTTTTCTTGGTGTGGTTTGTTTAAACAATTCGGGATCTGCTGTCAATATCGTGTCAGGTGGTGGCTGTACGGATGAAGCTGCTTCTTGCTCTGCCATCGCAGGGTTTTCAGTAGGTATTGCGGAGTCAGGGGTTATATTACCTCCTGTTCTTTCCGCAGCTGTTCTACGCGGCCATGCATTTATTTTGTGTCCCCACATTTTAAACATGCTTGATCGCATTTATCCAGGCCATGACCTGCTGTCAAGCAGTTTTGACATTTGCCTTTGGAGCAGTCTGCACCCATATGTTCGAAGGATCCACACCTGAAGCACTGCTTCTTGACACCAGGGTAATTGATCATTACCCTGGCTGAACCGATAAAGACGAAGTTGGGAATGGATGTTTTCATCTCCATGGAGACGTATACCACCCCCAACTTCCATTCTTGGAAGTCACTGTCCTGCATTATTCTAACTTCTTTAACTGTTCCCCATTTGGAAAAAAGATTCTTAATTAGAGCACCCCCGCTTTCTAAATATTCGACTGGGAACCTGTCTATTCTAATCGTTTTTAACATACTTCCTATTATATTAGGGAGGTATTTTTATCCATCCCATTGAACTCCTAAAGAGAGTTTTTCTCTCTTTGCTTTGTCTTTTACAACGACCCGGAACCTCCCTCCCCCGTACGGGGTAAATCCGAATATATTATTTATCCATACAGTATCTATCAAAGCTTTCGCGAACGTCCGCTTTTCGATGTTAGATTTTACCTCGAAACCGAGGGTTTTCACTCTAGGTAAGAAGGAAATCATATCAGAAAGTTCAGAATATCCTTGTTATAATTTCCCGAAAAAAAAAGGAAGGAACCAATGGGCCTTCTAGGGGGAAAAAAAAAAAGAGAAACTCCAAGCGTTCCCCGTCCGCAGAAATCTCCTACTAACAGGCGGAAGACTGACAGACAGGCATCAGGCAAGATCAAAATTACCAGAGAAAAACCAGGAAAATAACAAGATAGGGATCTTACCAAGTTAACTTGTAGGTATCATGCAGCAGGGCTCGCATAGGATCTTCAAGCTCTCGATCTCGGGAAAAAAAAACAGCAGCTGGACTCTGAACTTGAAGGTAGACCTAGTTAATATCAATTGACATTTATGTATTTAGGGGAAAAGCAAGATGCTTTTCATATTCCCCGCTATCTGTTGTGGTTACAGTGAAGGTAAAATTTATTAGCAGATTGCTCGCCCTGAATGGGCATGGAGATTATGCATCACTAAAAGAGGCTAATATAGCTTTTGGTCTTCTATATTTGATTATGTCCGTTGGATCGTATGCTGCAGCTTGGTGAACCAAATCGTTGGGATGTGTGGACGTCTTTAGGAAAAACTTGGTTGCTAAGGATTGTAGAAAAGAGAAAATATAGGGAATATTTGTGTCTCTATGGAGTTGATTGTTTCTAACATAACACGCCGCGTTCAGAATCATTCTCAAGCACTTATTCTGCACTCGCTGTATTTTGATAATGTTAGCATTAGAGGTGTGGTTCCAGGCAGGACGAATCGTCATCTGGTATAGTTGCAATTTGATTCTGTTGCTGAGCTTGCTATTTCTATTAATTAGCGGATAGATCTGAGCTATGGCTTTAGATGCCTTTGTGCACGCAGATTTTATGTGTTGGTTGAAAGATAGCTTTTTGGCGAGAATTACACCCAGGTAATTTGTTTCTGTCTGCCAGGGAATTTTAGTATTGAATAGTAACACATCTCCTGCAGGAGACATTGGCCTTTTTGAGAAAAGAACGGCTGAGCTTTTCTGGAGGTTGACTTCCGATCTCCACTTGGAGAACCAACCCTCCAGCTTTAGAAGGTTTTCTTGAAGCTTTCTGGTAATGAAATGGGGTCTGAGAGATCTAGTTAGTATTGCCGTATAGTCCGCATACACGGCCAAAATGGAAGTCATTGGATTGTGCGGGATGTCTGACATGTATATAGAGAACAGCAATGGAGCCAGTAGATGATCCCTGCCGCACGCCAGCAAAGATGTGGCGCTGGGAGGATGTAGAACCGTTGATTTTTACTTGCATTGATCTATTCTGAAGATTAAGTGAACCATTTTTAGTGAGGTATCGGCTGAGATAAATTTGTGCAGGAGTATAAAATGCCAGATTTTGTCAAATGCTTTGGATAAGTCTAGGAAAACAGTGCCTGTGCACTGGTGCCAGTTGTAGCTGGTGGTGATGTATTCCACAATTCTGTGGATTTGCTGGGTAGTACTATGGTGTTGCCTGAAACAAAACTGTTCTTTAGGGAGGATGTTTAGGTCATTTACTGAGGTTTGGAGTCGTGAGAGGATGACCTTCTCTGCAATCTTACCCAGATTTGAGATAAGACTGATTGGACGATAATTTTGCGGTAGGTGTGGGTCTTTGCCTGGCTTATGTATAGGAATTACGTCAGCCAGTTTCCAGGTGGAAGGAAAATAGTGAAATCTTAAAATTGCATTTATTATACTGGTCAGGTGTACAACTGCTTTTCGGGGCAGAAGTTTAATCACCCGATTAGTAATGCCGTCTGGCCCAGGAGCTTTTTTGTTCTTTAATTTTTTAATAATGTCATATAACTCAGCAGGTGATGTTGGTACAATATGGTCAGTGCTGGAGATAGGAAGTTTGAGTGAGTGTCTGACCTTGCTGTGAATCTTATATATGTGGTCAAAGTTAAAGTTTCCATACGAAGGCCTGCATTGCTCCTCTAAGTTGTGTGCTATAACTTCTGCTTTGTCTACATCTGTGTGAGCAAGGCCCTGGTCAGAGAATATTGGGGGAAGGGATCTGTCTTTGTTTTTGATATTTTTCAGTAGTCTCCAGATGGAGTGATCAGTAGGAGAAATGTAGTAACTTTTCATCCCATACTTGGTCTCTATGGGCTCTGAGTGCATCTCTTACTGCCCCATTTAATCTGTTTAGATTTATTTTATATTGTGGTGCACACGTGTTACGGTATCGTTTCCTAGCTCTGTTTTTGTCTCTGATCAAGTTCATGATTTTTTCAGGCAAACGATCTGGCTTGCGAGCAGATTTGTAGGAGGAAGCTACCTTTATAGCAGAATTAATTTGTTGTGTGAGATTTGTAACTGCAGTTTCTACTTCTTCTTTTGTGCGTATGTGAGGAACAGGTCCAATATAATCCTTCAGTGCTGCTGACAGTCTTTCCCATGCAATGTAGGAGTGAGGAGGACATAGGTATTCTTGATTTACCAGCTGTAGTAGAATTGGATTGTGATCGGATGATAGTTCATCCATAGATATGATGCTGAATTGAAGTTTAATATCCAGAAAGATAGCTATATCCAGGATATCAGCAGTGCCAAACGTACTGAGATGAGTTGGTTCGGGGGGGCCTACCACAACAGCGTTGCTTGAACCTAAGTAATTGTAAAGGATGCAACTGTTCTTGTTTGTGGTTGTACAATTCCACGTAGGATGCTTGGAATTCAGATCCCCGGCAATAATGGTGGGCTCTCTGGTGCATAAGATGGCATTTAGATCAGAGTGATGTAGAGATTTTTTTTGGGGGGGGGGGTTATAAGCTGAGTAGATTTTCAGTTTGCCAGTGGAGCTGGTGACTACTTCTACTCCTGTGATCTCAAGGTTAGTGGTTGAAGGAATGCTCACAGAGTGGTGCTTTATGTAGTTTTTTATAAAGATGGCAGTGCCGCCGGCTCTGTAGGGTAGTCGGTCATTTCTGTATAGGTGATAGCCCATTATTGTAGGATTGTCTGAGGGTTTTAAATGAGTTTCACTGATTAAAATAACATCTGGTTGATACCTAGATGTGAAGTGTCGGAGTTCCAGAATTTTGTTTTTAAGGCCATTTGCGTTCCACGCAACCAACTATCTGAAGAGAAGCTGGAATGAGTTTGTTACTATTCATTTATGAGAGCTGTGAGGATGACCTGTGTTTCACGAAGAAATCTTTTAGTGGAGGTTTCATTAGGGTTTGATAGGCTGAAATTTTGTAGCATGTTTGCTTGTGAGGCCGTAATAACAGCTCTTAGGTTTTTAGGTGCTGTTGGTTGATTTTGTTCTGGATTGGTTTAGTTGTACCGGTCACATTAGCATAGCTTTTTGTTTGCTTTCGGGTGTCTCTATTATTGGAGGTCTCCGACTGTGGCCGCTGAGTCTCCGGTTTTGATGTCTTGGCCTCTGTTGTTCTTGTGCTGAAGGAGGAGGGCTGATTGATTGCCTCCATCCGTCTGTTCTTTGGGTGCTGAGTACATCCTTTCTAGTTCGCGGGATGAGGGCCACTGCAGTTGGCACCTTTGGCCGAGGTAGTCCTCGGCTTTGTGCAGGTATTGGTTGGGTGGCTGTCTCCACATTTTTAACATCTATATCCCGCTCTGCATAGATTCTGGGCATGGCCAAACTTCTCGCACCTGTGGCACTGCCCAGAAAATTATCTTTTACGGAGTGGTTCCGGTGTGACGATGAGACCACAGACTGTTTTTAAGTTGTAAATATCCTTGTATATTTTATGAATCTCAACAAGGACCAATGGCATGGGAGTCTTGTCAGCTTTGTACATTCTGCTCACTTTGACTGGGAGCAGATCCTGAGAATTTAGGTCAGCAGCTATTTCTGCTGTGTCAATGTCTTCACAGACACCACGAAGGACTAGTTTTAAGTTTTTTTCGGAGCTGAGCGCAAAGGTATGATACTGGATGCCTCTGTCGTCCAGTTCTTTGGACAACCTTCTATAGTCTGTCACTGTTGCTGGCTGGATCTTTATGCCTTCATCCATGTTTTTGGCCTTAATGAAGCCAATATGCAAATTGGACATTGTGGATCTTAAAGCTGCCCACTTATGCTTTTCTCTAAGGATGATCGGAGGCACCTTTTCTTTGGGAGAAATAGCGGCGTCCGAACCCTGAGAATCCTGTTCCATTTCACTATTGTCATTATGCGGTTCATCTGTTGTTCTTCGCTTTTTGCGTGCACGCACTTCTACAAAGTCTGAAGGAGTAGAAGGCACCGATTCTAAATGATCTTCAGCGACAACGTCTGAGACACATTCGGGCGGAAACGTGTCATACAGTTTCACTTTTCCCGGCCAAGTATCACTCAGCAGCTTTCCCAGTCTTAGGAATTCCTTATATACATCCTCGAACCTGGTTTCATTCACAAGTTTTGCCATTTCAAGACACAGATGGAGAAAGAGTGGAGATTTCTCAGGTGTCTCGAGCAGGTAAAGATAATCCTGTGGACTTTTGAGGGTCCACTAGCAAATCTCGTAGACACACTTAGGTGTCTACCAGCAATAAAATGTCACTATAAGAACAAACAAAGGCGATACTAGCGCTGTACGCCTAGCGTATTGTCCTTGTAATTACAAATGACTTACCTGGATAAACACTATGGAAAATAAAGTGACTGTTTATAGTAGCAAGCAATTAACTACTATTACTAATGAATAAGCATAAATATAAATCGCTAAAAACATATCAAACCAATTCATAATTCATCATCAATAATACACGACATTAAACACTAACACACGAGCCGCCATCTTTTTTCCTCAGTTAATATCAAGTCCTTATAAGGACTGGCTTAAAGGGGCGAAGCAAGAATGCTTTTCATCTTCCCCATTATCTGTAGAGGACAGTGTAGGGATAAGGTGTTATTGAGCAATTAAAGCTCTGATCATGGCAGGAGGGTAACAGCAATAGCCGAGCCTCAGTTAGTACATCATTGGCTACAGTATTGCCATCCATTACCCTCCAAGGATATTGGATTGAATAAATCAATCACCGCATCTCGCGGTCAAACACAAGTTTGTAATGAACAGAACTTATCACCCTTCTATGAGTATTGCCGAGAGGTGTCCTAATAAATTATTAGACATATGAAGAGCCAAAGGCTTCAATTCGGTGACATATAACTTGTTTAAGTTAAGGGATATATATGCTATATCGTTTCTTAGCCGAATAAGAAACTCAAAGAGTTTCATGCCGAATATAGTAGAAACTATATAAAGTTCGGAGATTCCAAGCATAAGCAAATACCTGGATACTGCAGCAACTGACCCTTAAGGTAGTGCAAGCTGAGGCAATATAGTTATTATTATTATTATTCCTGATACCTCCAAGGAGTCCGAAGAGTCATCGTGGGAGGACATCTACAACTGTCTCTACACCTAACCTCTACTACGAATCATCTCCATCAACGCCATATACCGCCGAACTCCAACACCACTACAACTAGTAATTTTTGTCTGTAAATAGCGTGTGTTCTGAAGGGCCGATTTGTATGTATGCGGGATGAAAAACCCGAGTTTCCGGGAGAAAAAACCCTGCTACCTCCGTATGAGATCGGCTAACTCACCTTCTATTGAAATCGACCAGATAAAGATTCCTCCCTTCGCGACGAGAATCGAACTTAGGCCTATTTTAATCGAAGGGCGCAATGTACCGTCGTTCTTCCAATTGCGCTACGGAGGCGCTCTACTACATTCTACTATATTCGGCATGAAACTCTTTGAGTTTCTTATTCGGCTAAGAAACGATGTGGGATATATATCCCTTAACTTAAACAAGTTATATGTCGCCGAATTGAAGCCTTTGGCTCTTCATATGTCTAATAATTTATTAGGACACCTCTCGGCAATGCTCATAGAAGGGTGATAAGTTCTGTTCGCTACAAACTTGATATTAACTAGGTCTACCTACTCACGGATGAGACCTCAATAAAGGTTGAAACCGGTGCTGGGCGGATCTGGATTTGAGAGGCTCAACTTGGAGGTAGGTTTTTACCTGTCTCTGAGTGGGGCCACCGCTGAGATTATGGCTCTGCTTGGTGGAGGGCGCAGCCTACCACTGGGTAGAGCCAATGCTGAGAAGTTCTTCTCGGTGACGGGGCGAGCCTGTCATCGAGTGGAACAACGCTGTGTTGGGCGATCTTTCGGGATCGTCTTATTTTTAGAGCCTGCTTCACTTATACATAAAGGTTGAAAGCGGTCCGGGTAGTGACCTTCTCTCATAATGTTGAACAGTAATACAGCTCCTAGGAGCTAAGTTCACATTATGGGTAAATATCAAGAATAGTGATCGGAGCTTGCTGCACCTTAGACATGAGTTGCCTCAGCTTGCACTACCTTAAGGGTCAGTTGCTGAAGTATCCAGGTATTTGCTTACGCTTTGAATCGCCGAACTTTATATAGTTTCTACTATATTCAGCATGAAACTCTTTGAGTTTCTTATTCAGCTAAGAAACGATATGGGATATATATCCCTTAACTTAAACAAAATATTGAATAACGTTAAGCAAGTAGAGTTGGGTTTGGAGAATGTTGACGATTCTATATTCTAATGCCAAAAGTAACAGGAACGAGAGGAAGGAGTTTTTTGCATTGGTTAGTGCAACCTTGCCAAAAGTTATAGGTACTTGTGAGACTTGGCTAACAGCAGATGATGTAGTTACAGGGATTGAATGTGAAGGGTTTAATATTTTCAGGGAAGATAGAGAAGATAGGATGGGGAGGGGTACTGCTGATGATAGCAGATGAATTGTAACCAAAAACAATAGGAGACGAGCAGGAGGGTGGCTGTTCATTTTAAGCAATGAGGTGTGAGGTTAAGACCAATAAGACAAAATATACAATAGTTGTTGCTATAGGCTAGTCAGTTCCACAGATGATCTGGAAGACATGCATCGCCAAATTAATACAATGAGCACAGGTCGAGTGATTATTATGGGGGACTTCAACTATAGAGATATAGACTGGACAGAAGAAAGATCACATGACAGAAAGTAAATAGGAATTTATACACTTGCTGGGGAATAATTATTTAAAGTAGCATGTGATGGATGGGACCAGAAGTGGGAGAGTATTGGACCTGGTCATAGCATCAGAAGAGCTATCCATAACCAAGGCAAGAACACTGCCTCCAGTTGGCGAAAGTGACCATGCAGTCTTGAATTGGTAGATGTAAAAACATGAGGAATATTCTATCAAGAAGGGGTATTTGTGGAAATACAACGAAGGTGATTATGACTTGCTTAGGAAAGAGCTTAAATCTGTACCATGGCATAAAATTTTGCAGGGTGTGGATATTAGTACTGCATGGGATATCGTTAAGGGTCATCTATAGGAAGCAGTATTAAATTGTATACTTAGGGCGAGGAGGTTAATCGGGTAGGAGTTAAATGAATGTGTAATATCATTAAGCACGAGTTACAGAAGAAGAAAATGCTGTGGCGTTATATAAAGAGAAAGGTTACCAGCAAACTCATGAACATTACAAGGCTCAGGCAAGAAAGCTGATCAGCATGGCAAAGAAGGCAAAATCAGATTATGAGAAGAATTTAGTCAAGCAGGCCAAAGGAAATCCCAAAGATTTCTTTCGTTATGTGGCAAGAAAGAGGAAGAATAACTATGGAAGATTAACCTTAATGAGTGATGATTGTCACGAGGAGACAGAAGTGGATAAAATAGTTGAGTTACTGAGTGACCAATTTGCAAGAATATATCTTCCTAGTGAGGTTACTGTTTTAGCCTATGTGACAGTCACTAATGTGGGAACAGAGGTGGATGATGATTTGGTGGTTTTTAGGATATTACAGAATCTCATTTAAATACAGCTGTGGGATTAGATATCAGCTAAAATTTTGCGAAAATGTGCAAGGGTATTGGCAATGCCTTTGATTAAGTTGTTTAATTTAAGTCTCAGTTCTGGTAGAGTTCCAAGGGAGTGGAAAGGGAGGAAAATTTTTTCCTTTGCATAAGGTATGTTTTAAGGCTACAGTAGTAAATTATAGTCCAATCAGTATTTCAGGCGTGGTGGTAAAAGTACTAGAAAAACAGGTAAAAAAGAGAATTCAAGAATGGATAGATATAAAAAAAAAAAAAAAAAAAATCAGCTAACGCCTTTTTATTCCCGTATACGGGAGTAGGCGAGGCCATTTAGCCCTATCTAACTTTTGGAGACTGAGTGGGCAGTTCAATCTCCACTGGTACCCAATCAGAGACAGATGGCCCAAAGCTATCACTAATTAAGCGGTACGCAGTGAAGAGAGACGGCTCAAATGTGCCGCCATCTCGTGGTCTCTAACCCTAACACAATATATTTAATGTCTGAAATAATGTGGGTTCTACGGTCGATTTTCTTGAGTTTACAGGACGAAAAACCCGAGTTTCCGGGAGGAAAAACCTGCTTGCCCGTGCCAGAGATCGACTAACTCGGGAACCGGTCGAAAAAAGGCTTAGAAAAATTTCCTCTAGTCGCCGACTAGACTCGAAACCAAGACTTCCTTCGTGCGGCCTAGCGCGATGGTGTGCAAACGCCACATCCACTGAGCTACACAGACTCCTGAATGGATAGATAAAAATATGATAATGTATGAGGGTCAAAATGGCTTTTTGAAGGGTTGTCATGCCTTAGTAATTTACTAACTTTTTGTAATAGAGTAACAGCTGAGTTGGATAAAGGAAATGGCTACATGATGATTTTGCTGGATTTTGCAGGCATTTGATAGGATATCACATGGAACACTGTTACCAAAATTAGTACAAATGGGGATGAATATGACACTGGTTAAGTGGATGAGAGAGAGAGAGTGGCTGCTGGAGAGATATCAAAAAGCGGTATATGGAAGGGCAGAGTCGAGGCGAAAGCAGGGGACTATTGGTTTGCCACAAGGTTCCGTTCTTGGGCCGTTGCTGTTTAATTTGTACATAAATGATATAGGAAATAACCTGATAAAAATATTCAGTTGTTTGCTGATGATGCGAAATATGTAGAGTAATAGTTACTCAAAGCGGTGTGGAGAGAGAGAGAGAGAGAGAGAGAGAGAGAGAGAGAGAGAGAGAGAGAGAGAGAGAGAGAGAGAGAGAGAGAGAGAGAGAGAGGGGGGGGGGGACTATTTAAATAGGCTGTCTGTATTGTCAAAGTTAATGGATGTCAGTTTAATGTTGAAAAATGTAAAGTTATGCATTTGGGGATAAATAAATTAGAAGCTGTGTATCACATTGATAGCACTGTACTCCAAGAAATATATGAAGCTAGAGATTTAAGAGTGGTGGAAGATAGAGAGTTAAAATTTAGAGGACATATTGCTAAGATTTCTAAGGTAGTCCATAAGATTACTTGCTAGTGAAGAACACACTAACAAGTAGAGATAAGGATGTCCTCTTTATAAGACCTTGATACGCCTAGATATGGATTACCGTGCTCAGGTCTGGTCCACTGGGTTTCTTGGGAAAGAGGAAGCGGTCGAAAGGATTGAGAGGCGAGAGACCAATACTCTATGGCCTGTGGAATGTTCCCTAACGATAGACTGAAGGTTTGTGGATTGCAGAAGTTGGTTGATTTTAAAAAATTAAGCTGTTTAAAGGATTTGATAGGATTGAGGCAGGGGAAATGTTTCAACACTTAGATAGGGGGATCAGATAAACGTGTCATCTATGGAAGTTGAATAAAGGTGTGGTCATTAGGGTGTGAGGACTAGATTTTTTTACTTGGAGAGTGGTGAATGAGTAAAATGGGTTGTCAGAATCAGTTTTGAGTGCTTTTTCTGTCAATGGGTTCAAGGAGAGGAAAGAGAGTTTGTGTAGATATACTGGGTCTCCCGCGATGGGTCTTTGTACTCCATGGAGATGCCCGTATAATAATAATAATAATAATAAGAATAATATTAATCTTATCACTTTCCTTTCCCAGTGTTACACCGTTGAAAACCTTAAATCATGCAGCTTTATCCCCTTATACCACTTTTTGATATAGTGCATGAGGAGCCATTCTGTTATCCAAGCTAATAGTTTATAATCCCACTGTGTATCTTACAACTTATGCGACTGTGTTTATGGTGCATGTTTTCCAAAGCCTTAGCAAAATACAAAAGTGTCTTGATGTATTCATTCTCTTTGATTCACTCAACTGTACGACATTTATGAAATATAAGCAACTTACTCATACATGACATTTCTTTAGTCAATCAATGCTGTTCTGTGCAAAGTACTATAGATGCCATCTCAACCCATTTCTGTATACATCCTCTTAGCAACTTTTCCAAAACTAATCCCGCCACTCAGATATATAATTATTTCAATAGTAAGTCACATCAGTCTTTGCACCACCACCACCCTTGTTTAATGATATTATCATACATTATTTTCATCTATGTAGAATCTTATCTTTTCTGATACCCAAATTAAAGATTGTTGTTGAGCCTGTGTAGCTCAGTGGATGTGGCGTTTACACACCACGGCGCTTGGCCGCATGAAGGAAGACTTCGTTTCGAGTCTAGTCGGCGATTAGAGGAAATTTTTCTAAGCCTTTTTTTGGCCGGTTCCCGAGTTAGTCGATCTCTGGCACGGGCAAGCGGGTTTTCCTCCCGGAAACTGAGGGTTTTTCGTCCCGTAAACTCAAGAAAATCGACCGTAGTACCCACATTATTTCAAACATTAAATATATTGTGTTAGGGTTAGGGACCACGAGATGGCGGCACATTTGAGCCGTCTCTCTTCACTGCTTAATTAGTGATAGCCTTGGGCTATCTATCTCTGATTGGTACCAGTGGAGATTGAACTGCCCACTCAGTCTCCAAAAGTTAGATAGGGCTAAATGGCCTCGCCTACTCCCCGTATACGGGAATAAAAAGGCGTTAGATGATTTTTTTTTTGTTAAACACCTTTTGATGATATCAATTTTGTTACTATCCTTGTTGATACACCATCAGACCGTATTGCCAAATTATTATTTAGTTTATGCAAAATCTCTTTTACCTTCTCTTCCAGGAGCGAATTCTCCATGTTTGCTATGCAAGCTCCTTACTTGAGAAGGAAGTAATATTTATTTGTTAATAAATGCATGCATTTATAAGCATTCAATTTGGACTTTTATTTTTGTAGACAGAAGACGTCTTAACTTTGTGCGGCAATAATTGAGCTTTGCGTTGTGTATCGAAGGCCCATGCTTGCTCATCTGCTCAAAGCTACTTTAGCTTGCTCGGTTGTTTGAGCTTCTAGGTCCTCGCTTCTGCACTGTGATTTCATGCGCGCTCATAACCACCTCCCCTCCCTTCACGTCGTCTTAAACACAGGCCATACGCAGTCAAAGTAGCTCTGGCCAGTGAGCTTCAGCCAGCCTTTATAAATGTGAGTGTTGCTTGGGAAAATTAAGTTATAACCAACTTTTTATGAAGATGTTATTGACCAGTTCATAAAGAAGAACTGTAGGATAGAATTTGTATTCAAGTAGCTAAATTGAAAAAGATAGAATATCATTTGTAAAGTAAATGTTGTATTTGTATGATGAAATATACATAAATTTCTAAATATATATAGTTTTAAATAGTCAGTAATTCATTATTCCACTAATCAGACTTCAATTACATCTCTCACTCCATGAATGATAATAAGAGCAAGTGTAAATTTATTTTGCCCCTGTTCTCTTCATACACTTGACTTTCTTCATGCAGTGTACAGGTGATATTTAGCTCAACTTTGGGTGCACCAGAGTTGCACATATTCCACCTCTTAGAAATATGAGTAATCATTAATTAAACAATCTTTTCTGTACGTGGCACAGAATGCTATTTGTACTGAGTAGAGTTTCTATTTCACATTAATTATTTCGTTTCTTATAGCATGATAAAATTTTCTTTGGTTTTCTTTAACTTGCACAACGAGTTGCTTTTCATACTCAGATTTTTGTCCAGTTCTTGTAACTACTCTAGCCTGATCCTTATAATTTTCACAATAGAACTCATCCTTATACGCACGGTATTCGGTCTCCATTATTATTTCTTAAGGATCTTGGCTTACACTGCGTACCGATTTCAATCCTGCTTTATGTATCTGTGAACGCTAGGAATATATTGCAATATTGCATGAACTAAGCATTTTTTAAATGAATCCAATGCACTTCTGATATCCTTCCTGTATACTAATCAATACTACAGGACAGAACTTAATATTGTCCTAGGTAAATCATAATTTCATGCTTTGTAATTCAACATGTAACCTTTCGGAATGGAACATCCATATATAGTTAGCTTCTTTCCACTTCAGTACACCATGATCACTGTCACCAACAGGAGTAGAACAGTCACGTTTTTAACTGAAAATGCAATAATCAGATCTAGTACTTTTTGACCTCGATTTCTTTCTCTCAGACGCTGCTTGAGGAAATTTTGTTTCATTTTTCTGATGAGGTATCATAGCTACATAAAAAATGTTGACGATGAAAGTCATTTATGACATTTACTTGTTTATCAACCATCCGTTTGATTTGGTGATACATTTCTTTGTTACCAAATAAAACGGATGGGTGATAAACAAGTAATCGTATTGGTGATTATTAATATGTATTTGATCTTTTAAGAATCTATCACATAGCAGATAGCTTTAAACTCTTTGCTAAATGGAAACGTTTTACTAGTATTACCGTAATAGGTTTTTAAGCTACTTGTACTCAAATGATCCAATATCATTGGTAGCACACTTCCTCTTCTCTCAGCTTGTTTATCCTTCCCAAAAATACCGTACCCTTACGTGTAAACGTTATACCATTTAGTACATCTACATCTGAAAACTCAGTTTCACGAATGTCTATAATCTGATGTTCCAACGTATTCTATAACGCAACAAACTCTAATACTTTTCCTTGACACTCCAGATATTACTCTACAGACACAATAAGTTATATTCTGCCTTTTTTTTTGCATACTTACCTCTATTGTTTGCATGAGTATGTTGGACAACTTTCCGATCCTTTCATAACTAATGCTTCCCTTATAAAGATATTCTTGCACATATTTAATAAGTCCGATCCGGACGAACGCAAAATCATCCTTCCATCATAATGACTTTCATTATCATTTATACAAAGAATATCAGTTTATACAAATTTCAATATCATTAATATTATATTTCAATATCAGTTTATACAAATTTCAATATCATTAATATTATATTTCAATATCAGTTTATACAAAGAAAAAACACTAAGAGGCTTTTGCCATTTGTACTCAGGACAAGTGACAAAAGCCTCTTACTGTTTTTTCTTTGTATAAACTATTAGCTGCAGTTTCCATTCGACGTATGGTCATCATTTGTGAATATAGTTTTAGAGTATCTTCTCTAGTTACATTTACATCTGTTGATGGCCCAGAATCAAGTCTATGTAATTTATATGGCTAAAATAAAATAACTAAAAAACAATAAAATTACAAATAAAATAACAAATTAAATTAATTATACAAAATGACAAGAAAGTTCCTTAGAACAAAGTTTTTTGACTAAGTAATCAATGGATACTTTTCTATACTTCTATTAAATTAGAATTAGAAAAAAAAATCAGTTGAAATCATTATATTTCAGTTAAACTATTAATAATAATAATAATAATAGTCAGTCAACATGTAATTTTTTTGTATCGCCCTCTATAATCAGTTTATCTTCATGGTTGTCACGTGTCATAAAACACCAATAACAACATTTTTGGAAAGAAGCTCCGCCTTGGTTTCCAAAAGTGTGTAGTTTGCTGGGTTTTAAAAGTTTCAAAATGTGTATTATGTCATAATATCTTAAGGTGTGTTTTACTCGGTAATCGTACAGTGTTTAATTGAACAATGTTATGTTTTTTCGGAACGTTCGTGTTTGAGTGTATAATTGTGTTTCATGTTGTCTTATATCTATTTCTCATGCTTCATCACTCTTCAAAATCCTTAACCGTAAAAATAGTACGGCGTTCGAAGTCATTGTGCTGCGACGTTCTTCAATCTGCTTCCTTGGATTATGTAGGAAGATATTTATATGCTGGCAAGAAGTCCTTATTGTAGTGAGTAATCTCGAGCATCATCCTCCCGTTCAGCCGGTATTTCCAATAACTGTATTCGGTTACACTGTTGGTTATATCATACCCTAATCTGATCAGTGTTTTTCCCTCCAGATTTTAAGATGCCTCTGCTAGGAAAACAGAAGTTTGTCAGGCATAAACCTCCTTGCGATTTGAAAGAGGAAGAAGAAGTGTTTTATTGCAAACTAACCCATGAGATATTCAGAGATTACGAGTAAGTAGAATATTTTGAGATTTAATCACATATACATCTGTATGGCGTGCTTTCAGAATGATGCGTATTAAGAAATCCACTTTCCATTCTTATTGTAATTATTGTTCACACACATATATACTGTATATATACATACATACATACATCGCACATAATAGTTAGAATTTGGTCAAACTTTGTACTCCATACTGCGAACAAGTGGAAACTTCTTTACTTTTGACGTAACTGCCTCTGATAGTTATGTTGAAAGGTCACGCAGTATTTAATTAACTGGCAGTGGTATAATTTTGCTGTAGCTGTAAATTTGGTTTCGGCAGAGAAATTGCGAAATGTTCTCCTACACATTCAGTTAAAGTACTTGTACTGTATTAATTTGGAAAGGAAATATTTATATTTGCGTATAATGAATGAATTGGTTGAGGACATTTATTCAGAGCATATTATAAAATAATTCTTGTTTTATGCATGTCATTAAAGCCACTTTTTCAGTGCAACTAAAATAACGTTGAACCCAAAATAATAACTAAGTATTCAATATATTAGTCCCACACATGAAAATACAAAACCTGTAACATGTTAGTGCTGGTTTGGTCTAGAGAGTGAAGATAGAGAGAGGATGCTAATGCTAATTTTGGAATAGATGGATTATCTGTTGAATTTTTAGCATTGGATTATTTAATTCTTTATTATATTTATTTATTCTGGAGATTGCAGTATCTTCAGTAGTGTCACTGTGGTTAAAATAAACCCACCAGGCCGAGAGTTCAAATCTTGTCATAGTTATAGATGCATGTGATTGTCCTTAGTCCTTGATTTGCCTGGTGCAAGACCACTGCTCTGCTTATTGGATGCCTGAAGTGACTTGAAAAAAGTTCCATGTTTGGTCTCTAGATCATGTAAAAATAAATAAATAAATGCAAAAAAAAAAAAAAAGAAGTCTAATGAAAAATAGAGAAGTCAGTGGCCCCTCGGTACTAGTGTACTGTAGGCTTGCAACATTTTGCGAGTGGAAGTCAAATTAAAAAAAAAAAAAAAAAAAAACTTTACCAACATTGGTGACATAAATACTAGTTTGAATCATGTGCACCAGCTACCTGCAGACATCCATACAGGATGTTCTGTTTTTGATGGAACCCAAAATTACTCCCACAGCAACTACAACTGAGCTTAACTGTCCATATATTTCTTCTTGTATGAAATCTTTTGCTACAAGGATGATATCTGTACTTTTGTGTGATCTGATATTCCATCCCAGAGGAGTATCAAATCGCACATCTTTCAACCATTCCCTGTTCAGTTCTGGAAATCATTTTAACCACTTTGATGTTAACTTAAAGCTTGGTTTCCTGCACTAAATCTATCCTAAAAGTGAAATCATCTTCCTTAGTGATGTCTATAACTCCATCTGGCACTCTTTTTCCAATTTCATTGACTAAGCTAGAAGAGAAGTTGAGGTAGTTGTTGAGCAGTGACCTAAAAGCAAGTTTATCTCCTCACTAGAATATCCAACAGTCATCTCCACTCATCCAACACTGGAACTTTTCTTAACCATTTCTGCTTCATCCATGTAAGCTGTGTCAAGGTATTCAGAATTGCAGTCTCATCTCTAGTGGAGCATCTTCCTGTTAGCCATTCACAATCTTGTGTTCTCCTGGCACTTTATATGATGTGCCTTCTGCTAGAAAGACAGAAGAAGAAGAATCTTGGACTGCTAGGTTATCAAAAAAGTTTCTGGTCCAAATAGTATTCTGCGAGTTGTTCTCATCCTGAATTAACACGTATTCTTTATCATCTATACACTATATTATACTTAGCTAGTATGAGCCCCTCAAATATACAACCAATTCCTAAAAAAAAAAAAAAAAAAAAAAGTATCGATCCTGATTGTTCACATCATTGTTTAATCAAAAGATGGAGAAGGTTATTAACAGTCAATGTCAACACCTATTGAACCGTCAACTAAACATAGATCCAGATTAGATCCTATATTATCCAGAAGTGGGTGATTTAGATGAAGCCACGGAAAGGTTTTTAGAAACTACTGCTGTTGCCCTTCTAAGGGCATTTGATAGGGTTTGGCATTAAGGGCTTCTCAGCAAGTGGTTATCATGCTGAGAAGCAATGATCAGAAGAAGCTATCTTGAGGAGAATGCAATATGTAATTACATATTGCATTCTCCAATATGTAATTACATTGCCAGTTTTGTTCACTGCATATAATGGTGAATGAAGTTCTATCTTTGTGCAGATTTTCTGACTAAATGCATGTGCTCGTTAGGTATTTTGCTTCCTCATTAATGTCAATGATCTTATCCCACTAATCTCAAACCCTATCTGTAATTTTCCTGATGGTAGCATACTAACTCGCCCTACTTGTCCAACAAACCTTGCATTGTGCTCAAACATCTGAAGCTTCAAGATCTACAGCATGTAGATCTCTATACCAGTGTCTCATCTCAGTGTAATTTTTCATTTGTGCCATAACAACCTACTCGCCTTCAATGCTTCCAAAACACTTCTTGTGTTTTTCCCACAGAATTCACCTTAGTTCCTCTCTACTTAACTTTTTTGATAATGCTCATCTTTAATGGTTAATACCAACTCTCTTTTGTCATTTCCTTTCACTTCCATAACATCCCCAGCTTTCAAAAACTGTCATTGTTTTTCACTGAAGTTGTTACTCATCCTGTAGATATTCCAGTTTTGCTAGGCCTTTGGATACTGTTTTGGAGTGGTGCACTTAAAACCTATGTTAGAAATTCTTGATGTTCTGAGGAGAGCAGTTTAGTTGATTGATGACCCCCTCTCTTAAACACTTTTTTGAAGCATTCATAGATTGGTAAGATTTTTCACATTATGTCACTTCTACAGATATTTCCATGAGTGCCACTCAACAGAACTGGCTTCTGATTCTGCTAAACCTACTGTTTTTGAACCTGCTACTCCCATTCATTTTTTTCCCCATCTATCCCAGTTCAATCTTCAGATGTTAGGGCGCAATGCAAGGTTTGTTGGACAAGTAGGATTAGTTAGTATGCTACTATCAGGAAAATTATGGATGGGGTTTGAGATTAGTGGGATAAGGTCATTGACATTATGAGGAAGCAAAATACCTAACGAACACATGCATTTAGTCAGAAAATCTGCACAAAGATAGAACTCCATTCGCCATTACATGCAGTGAACACCCTTCCCAATTAAGTATTCTCCAGTTACTACAATCTTCAGAGAGGGTATCAACAGATTACTTTGCTCTTGAATCCAGTCCCCACACACAGCATTTATTTGCTATAGAGCTTGTTGGAGTGATATTAAACATAACTAAATAAATCATTTCCTTACTTCAGTGGACTGCTTTAGTAGTAAGATAAAAGCAATACTTACCAAAGTTGCATGATCTTCCTCCCCCTCTCCAAGAAAATATTAAAATTTATTTTATTTTTTTTTTGTTTAACTCGAATAACACAGGATTAATGCATTTTACTTGACCTAATGGTTAATGCCGTCACTAATAGTTCATCAACATAACAGACTGTTGCTGTGATATGGCACATCATTGCAGTCTGCTTTTGAGGAGAAATTGAGAGAAAAGATTTTACCAAAAAAAATTTACAGATTCACTATGTTATCTGATATCTGTAATTTTTCTGGCATAATAGCCAACTTGCATTTGGAGAAAAAAATACTATCTGATACTTCTTATGTCTAGTATGAGCTTGGCGATAAAGTGGTGGAGAGGATCTAGACATAACTAAGATGCCAAGTAGTCTGTGGAATGCACCTACTAAGATAGATTCAGAGGTTGTGGGTTGATAGGTGGAAAAGAAGAGATATGATAAAAACATATTAGTAAAAGGATTTATAGGATCAGTACAGAGGAAATTTTTCAGCATTTGGTTAGAGGGAACAAAACAGAGATCATCTCTGGAAATTGAAGAAGAATATTGAGAATTGATGAACAGTAATAGTGAGACCTCAGGAGAGTGGCAAATGGGTGGAATATGTTCAACGAAAGGTATTATGCAGATAGTTTGGGCTTCCTACAATGATTGATTCCTAAGCAATAATGTTAGTAGAGATACAGCAGTTATGATCTATCAGACAATTTTATGCATGGAATTTGTTAGCTTGGCAGTGCTTTCACTAACTTCAAAAGCTATATCAATTTTCTGAAGACTGGAGTTCTGAGTTGTGATGAGAACTGCATATCTTAGAAATGTTTTCTAATACAAAAGGAAAAAATAGTGTTACATACTTTAAAACAAGTGCTGAAATTATAATAAATTTAGTTTAATCCTTTATCCACGTGTAAGCAAACAAAGTTTGCGCCTGAAAATATCTTTATCTTCAGGACTGAGGTAAGGTGGTACAATACCAGGCAACTCCGAGCAAAGGTGGACCGAGCTCTCATCACTCCTTGTCTCAGTATCTCCCATAATGCAAAGCACATCTCCTTGCGGACATGTATACCGCTATGCATTAAGGGAAGGTCCACTACCCAGACCACTTTCAACCTTTATTGAGGTCTTGTCAGTGGGAGGCAGACCCAAATGTGGAGATACTAAGGCAGAAGCAATAGGAGAGGTCATATTTATCTATACAAGTTGCCAACAGGTGTACTACCTTATTATTGAATTACTCCGGATTTAGAGAAAGATGTTGGAAGTTTATTTTGCACTTCTATATGGCAACTTGTATAGGTAAATATGACCTCTCCTATTGCTTCTGCCTTAGTATCTCCACATTTTGGTCTGTCTCCCACTGACGAGACCTCAATAAAGGTCGAAAACGGTCTGGGTAGTGGGCCTTCCCTTAATGCATAGCAGTATACATGTCCGCAAGGAGATGTGCTTTGCATTATGGGAGATACTGAGAAAAGGAGTGATGAGAGCTTGGTTCACCTTTGCTAGGAGTTGCCTGGTGTTGCACCACCTTACCTCAGTCCTGAAGATATTTTCAGGCACAAACTTTTCGCTTACACTTGGATAAAGGATTAAACTAAATTTTAGTTTAATCCTTTATCCAATACAGAGACAAATGTAAGAAAGCTAAACACTGTGTAAAACTGGCTAAACAAAAGTCATGGGAAGACTTTGGCAAGGACATTGAAAATAAATATTAAGAACATGGCAAAATATTCTGGAGGTTGTTGAAGAAGCTTAGAAATGGAGGAAAGAATGCTGTAAAAGGACTTTGAGATGATAAAGGTGACATGAAAATGGGAGAAAAAGATATCCTTGAAATATGGAGTAATTACTTTGAAAAACTGCTAAATGAAACAACCAGCAATAACAGCACATTGGTAAAAAACACTCAATAGGCATACAATCAGGAATACATATCCATACTTGTGGAAAGGCAGCAGGAGTAGATGATATTTGACTAGAAATGCTGAAGTATGGTGGTATAAAAGTCTTACAGTGGCTGCATTGCATAGTTCAAGAAGGCCTGGACAGAGGGACGATTTCCCAATGATTGGGGTAGATCTCTAAAATTACCCATATATAAAAAGGAAAATAAAATTGAATGCGAGAATTACAGAGGCATTTCATTACTGAGTGTTCCTGGTAAGATTTATGCAAGTATACTTGAGAAACAGTTGAGAAGAATTGTGGAAGAAAAGCTTGAAGAACAAGCTGGATTCATCCAAATAGAGGCTTTCAGGATCAGATCTTCACTTTACGACAAATAGTTGAAAAAACATGGGAATATAACAAAGATCTGTATTTAAGTTTTGTCGATCGGGAAAAGGCATATGACAAGGTGGCAAGAGAGAAGCTATTCAATACGCTACAGTTATATGGTGTCAATGGGACATTATATCAAGCAATACTTAGTCTTTATTTCAGTTGTAAGTCAGCAATTAGAATTGAAGGAAGTACAGGAAGATGGTTTAATGTTAAATCTGGTATGAGACAAGGATGTACATTATCCCCTCTGTTATTCATTATCTATATGGATCACATTATGAAGGAAAGTGGTATTAAACATGATATCAAAATTGGAGTTCATGTCAGCTCTTTGCTTTATGCAGATGATGTTATACTTCTAAATAAATCTGCTACAAGTCAGGGAACTGCAAGATTCCCTGACTAAATTGAATAACTGTTGTAATAGATATGGTATGAAGGTCAGCAATAAAAAGACAAAGACAATGAAAGTAGGCAGAATTGTTGAAAATCTCAACTGCATTGTGAACGGAGAAACTGTGGAACAAGTAAAACATTTCAGCTACTTAGGGACGGTTTTTAGTGAAGATGGTAAATTATTATTATTATTATTATGGGTATCTCCATGGAGTCAGTAGACTCATCGCGGGAGACCCTAACTAGCAAAACAATATCTATCATATCTCTTCTTGAATTCATTTACAGACAAAGAGCTCACAACTAAGTCAGGCAATGAATTCCACTCATTCACCACCCTCCAGGCAAAAAACCTTGTTCTGACACTCTTGTTAACCACACTCTTCTTTAATTTCCAGGGATGACCTCTTGTTCTTCCATCACTATCACACAGCTGAAACATTTCCCCCGCATCAATCCTATAAAAACCTTTCAGTAATTTAAATGTTTCTATCATATCCCCTCTTCCCCACCTATCAACCAACCTCTGCAATCCACAAGCTCCCAATCTATCAATGTAGGGAGCATTTTTTACATCGCTCACCAACTTGGTCACTCTTCTCTAAATCTTCTCCACAGCCTCCTCATCTCCAAGGAATCCAGGTGATGACCAGACCTGAGCACAGTAATCCAAATATGGAAGTATCAACGCTTTATAAAGGGGAATAATAACCTCTTTATCTCTAGATGTCAGTGTGTTCCTCAACAACCAAATAATTCTATGTGCAATCTTGGACACCTTAGCAATGTGTCCTCTGAACTTCATCTCCCTATCTATAAACACCCCTAAGTCCCTAGCCTCATGAATCTCTTGGAGTACTGTTCCATCAATGTATTACACAGCTGGTAATCTTTTCATCCCAAAATGCATGACTTTACACTTTTCCACATTGAACTGACATCCATTATGTTTTGCCCATTCTACCAGCTTATTTAAATCATCCTGCAAACTTTCAACATCAGCTTGATTTTTTATTGCGCTACCCAACTTTGCATCATCAGCAAACAACTGAATATCTCCCTGTAAGCCATTTCCTATATCATTTATATAGAAATTAAACATGGAAATAGACAACAGAATCAACAAAGCTGGTACGGTAGGAAGCCAACTGAATAAATTCATATGGAATAAGAGAGAAATTTGTCGGAACACTAAATTAGGTGTATACAAGACAGTGTTCAAACCAGTTTTAACTTATGGATCTGAGAGCTGGGTCTGAAGTAAAACACTTGATCAAAGACTAGAGACCGCAGATATGAGAGTCCTGAGAAAGATTAGAGGTATGAAGAGATGGCAATATCATATTAAAAACAAGGATATTAGGAAAGAACTTGACATTGTCAGCATCAAGGAATGTGTTAGCAGAGCTAATCTCAGGTGGTATGGTCACTTAAACAGAATGAGTGAGGAAAGATTAGCAAAACAAGTGTTCTCTGCCAGGGTGGCAAGAAAACGACCCAGAGGAAGACCAAGATATGGGTGGATTGATACAGTACTAAGTGCCTTAGACCAGTGCTTCCCAAACTTCTGGATGTCAGGGCCCCCGTTTGCAAAAATTAAAATACTTCACGGCCCCCCTCGAAAAAAAATCTTAATAGGGAGATATATTATTATAATATTTATTGTGGGATTTAATATCCCCTTAATTTAAATAATATTTATTGTATTTATATTCAATACAAAACATATACAGTGAATATTGCAAAAATCAAATGCATATATTACATTTTTTGCCTCTTACCGTTTGGTTCTGAAGACGATGCGGGCTGTTCTGGTAAAATATGAAATACTGCCCTTTTTTTTTTTTTTTTTTGAGTCTGTTTCTGCTTCTTCTGATTGTTCGCGGGAATTTTTTTTTATTTTTTATCAGCCACTTATCCATCTCAGGGTTAAATTTTTTAACGTAGAATAGATCAAATAATATTGCCACCTACCGATACTGGAACACCATAGACTGATAATGTGAATATTACTTGAATAAGGGAATCCCCAGACCAGGAACACTTTTCTCTTTTGTGACTTTTCTCCCTTTAAGGTAATTAAGCCTAACGAGAAACAGATAGCAAAGGCAGGTTATTAAAACGTGCATATGATTGATGCGGCATAGCTGACAATTGAGTTGAAATGCTAACTCTCTTCAACCGAATTCCATATGCGAAACTGCCATAACATTCATTATATATATATATATATTATTTAGTTTTAACACTTTTAGGAATTTTAACACGTTCGGGTGAATTTTATTGCTGCCTTGGGAAATCGAATTCACACACATCTAATTAATAACAATAGTTTTTAGTTAGATACTGTGTTTGCCCATGCAACATATGGTTTTGTTTCAGTCTATACAGCACAGTTTCTGTCTGAGGGGACATGTGATTCATTAATTAGTGTTTTTATCCCAGTTGTCTCTAATTGCACTATTTGTTGAGAAATATATTACACAGACTCCTCATACCTTATTCACTGGCATAATAAAGGTACTTGTTTTTATTGCCTCTGGCTGTTAGGGAGGGGTGTTGTTTACCACTGCAAGTGAGTTACTATCTCCCCACATGAACTTGTTTAAGCTTTTTTTCATGTGTGAAGTATATGCTAAACTTTTATTGGTAACAGAAAACTAGCTCGGATGACAGTGATAATATAAAACGAGTTTTGATATGTATATAAAGTCAATATCAACAGTCCCTGATTACGAGCGTGATGAAAGGGACAGGAAGATTTGGAGCTTCCCTGGAGAGCATTCGAAGTAAATAGAATTAACCACTGCTTTGAAATGAAACATATGAATAAGCAATATTTACTAATATTCATTAAGCGCCGAAATACGCAGAAAGCAAAGTTTGTGAACCAACACCAATGTGTGAATTTTTCCATTAAAATATAAAAAATAACAAAAAAAGAAATAAATAATAAAAGTTACATACGTTTCTTTTAAAATAAAACCTACGGCCTAGTAGGTTTTATTTTAAACAAAACCTACGGCCCCCCAAGGGGGACCGCGGCCCACAGTTTGGGAAGCGCTGCCTTAGACAATAGAAATATCAGATCTGATAATGTTGGAGTCTTGACAAGTAACAGACTGATTTGGAGGAAAATTGTAGATAGGAAGTTAGTAATGATGTAAATTTTTCATGTAGTACTGTCATATCCTGTACACACCTTGAGGGTACATGGCAGGAATTTGATGATGATATGATAGAAACAAAAATTATGAAATTTTTTGTTTCTATCTTGATATTTTTAACTTATAAAAATAAGAAGCTTAATGAGATGAATGGAATTGTTTGTGTTTGGAAACATAATAAGTTGGTGAAATCCAGTTCTTCTGTTGTGCATTACAAACATTTCATTTTAACCAGTGATCCATATTAAAGGATTTAAGAAATGCAAAAGAGAAATTATATTAATTAAAGATTTTTAATAGTAATTATTATTAGACTGTAGTTCAAGATTGTTAATAACCAACAACACAACTGCAGTATTATTATTTGACCTCTTTGTGCATATTATCCTGTACATCTATCACTATTTGTGATACAAGCACAATTAAAAATGTACAGATGCATGCACAGTTGTAGTAAAAGAATCGCTGAGGACCATGTCCTCAGTAGTTGTATCAGCCTTCAGTCAGACGTAGCTCTAATGGAACAGTCAATGCGTGCTAAGAGATGTATTTTGTTTAAAATTTTTGTATAGTTTTTTTAGTTATTAAAAATGAATTAGAGAATATGCTGACAAATATAAAAAAATCAGCATTAAAAAAAAAGTGCCTTGTATCCCCTGAAGACCTTTTGTGGCTCCCTGGGATATGCATTGCACACTTTGGGAAATACAGCATGAAAGCAAATGTTTATTTAGTCCATTCTAAACACAGAATATTAGGCTGTTTTTTAAAATCTGCTGTTACTGATTCTAAAAAGAGTCTATCAGGTTTGTGTTTGCTGTGACAGTACTTCATTACATAAATGTAAATCACTTAATCTAAATAAATATGGTTATGTTAAACTTCCCAAAATTTGACAAAATTTAATTCTTAAGCTTCCTGCCCAACAGCACCCATAGAAGGCATTCCTCATAACTTCCTCCACTTTGTGTGTTATTTCAATTTTAATATTGTATTCCTGAAGATGTCTGCATGACAGAGACGAAATATCAGAATGATTAAACCTGCTGTTAAATTAGTTTTATTCGTGCTAATATTCATTCCATTAAATTTTATTATGAGTACGTGTGTAGAGGCTTAAGTGCTGTGAGGACATCATGTTGGAGGCTTAATGGATTTTTTATAACACTCAAAAAGAATTAAAATAGAATTTAATACTTCCTATATTTCGTCCTAGTCACTAGGACATCTACGGGATTACAAAAACAATTAATGTAACATATACACAAATAACAAACAATACTAAGTCCAACCACGTGGGTGACACTAAAGTCCTATCTAGGTAGAGCGCCCTCTAAGGGCAGTAGTAGGTGGCCTGGAATGTAAGGTGGGAACTCTGGTGATGAGTGTTTCCCAAATCTTCGGAAGCTTAATGCAACCGTATTTATTGAGATTTGGTTGGTTTTTGAGAGCTGCTGCTGCTTCTAAGAAAAGTCTCTCTTTCTTGAATTTGCTGTGGTGGAGCATGGTGGTTTTCTTCCATGATACCCTGTGGGTGGTGTCCAAAACATGGTCAGCCAAGCCTGAATGGCCATAGTTGTTTTTGAAGATGTAAGATTTGTCTTCCTCTAGACGGATGGATGCTGATCTGCCTGTCTGTCCAAAGTACGCCAGCTTACAGGCACAGGGTACTTTGTAAACTCCAGGCAGAGAGAGAGAGAGAGAGAGGAGGGAGCTGATCTTTCGTAGAACGGATAAGGGTAGTAAGTTTGCGGTGGGGCTTATATAATGTGTGTAGGTTGTACTGTTTTAGTATCTTGGCTATTTTTTCGGATGTGCCACGGATGTAGGGTATGGTGATGGCATTTTTAAAATCTTGTTGACGAGAAGGACGGGGAATGGGGGAGAAGTTGATTATTTTTTTGATACTGTGATCGCTGTAGCCATTGGAGAGGAAAGTGCTGTGTGTGTGGTTAAGCTCAGTAGTGAGGGTGGTTCCACTGGAACAAAGATTGTGGGCTCTCTTGGTAAGAGTTTTAATAATGCCATATTGTTGAGAGGGGTGGTGGTGGGAGAGTTTGTGAATGTATCTGCCTGTGTGTGTGTGGGTTTTGTGTCACCCACGTGGTTGGGCTTAGTATTGTTTGTTATTTGTGTATATGTTACATTAATTGTTTTTGTAATCTCCGTAGATGTCCTAGTGACTAGGACGAAATATAGGAAGTATTAAATTCTATTTTAATTCTTTTTGAGTGTTGTAAAAAATCCATTAAGCCTCCAACATGATTTTATTATGAGTGTAAACCAGCACCTAAGCTTAAATATCCATTCATGGCTTCTTTACCCTCCAATAAACTTGGTGCCTTACCTCCTTCTGTTCAAGGTGGTGCTTCTCACCTGTAGAATAAAAACAGAAAATTGCAAATCTGCATAACTTGAAAATGCTGTTCTCCCATTTTTAGGGTTTCTCATGTTTGGTACCACCAAACATGAGAAACACAATGGATTATTGTGTGCAGATTTGGTCTCCCAGATTCCAAGGGGATAAAGAAGCTGTGGAAAGGGTGCAAAGAAGAGTTGCAAAGATCATATCTGGATTATGGGATATAGATTAATGACAGTTGCGAGTATATGGATTTCAGACTCTGGTTAAAAGAGAAAAAGGGTTGATATGATAGAGGTCTATAAACTTTTTTGAATGGGTATTATAAGATAGTGTCTGATGAAATTTTTCATTATATGGAAGGTAGGGAGAGAACACGGGGCATCCAGGGAAGTTAAGTTTGTTCACAGTCAAGAAAGGGGTAAGAGCTAGATTTTTCTCTCGCAGAGCAGTGAGTAATTTGCCTTCAGGGGTAGTGCATCTAGTGAATGAATTTAAGAGAAGGTATGACAGCTGGTTTGTGTGATATTTTTATAGCCTCCCTCAGTGAGTCCTTGACTCCTGGAGGTCTCGGATAATAATAATATCGAGTTTAGTGACTACTCAACACATCAAGGACAAATCCCCAGAATTTTCTAACAAAATTGAATAACAGCTGCAACAAATTGGGCAACAAATCATCAATAAAAAAAATCAAACCATGAAAATAGGCAGAAATATGGAAAACTATAGAACAAGAAAGACATTTAAGCAGTTTTTAGCAAATATAGCAAATTAAATATGGAAATAGACAAACAGAATAAGCAAAGCTAGTATATTCGGGAGACAGTTCAATGAATTAACATAGAATAAGAGAAAAATTAGCCAAAACATTAAACTAAGAGTAGACAAGACTGTTAAAACAAGTAAATTATGGATCTGAGAGTTGCATTAAAAATCAAGCACTTGAAAGATTTCAGACCAGAGATATGAGAGCTGTGAGAAAAATTAGGGGCCTGAACAAATGGCATCAATTGCAGAATCATATTAAAAATGAAGATATTAGGAAGGAATATGACATTGTTGGTACAGGAATGCATTAGCAGAACTAATCTAACTGATATATGATAACTTAAACAGAATGAGAGGAGGGAATTATTATTATTATTATTGCATGACAACTCCAGGAAGTCCAAAGACTCATCGAGGGAGGAGGTCACCTACTCCACAACTGCTTTCATCATCTAAACCAACGGCATATACCACTGACCACCACCACTAGTATTTTCACAGACAATCACAAACATCCATGCCCATGGTGGGATTCAAACCCGCAGCCTTTTGGCTGGAGAGCAGATACACTAACCACTCAGCTAACCAGGGTTAGCAAAACAGGTGTTTCATTCCAAGATGGAAAAAAGATCTAGAGGAAACACAAGATTTAGGTGGATTGATTCAGTCAGAAGTGCCTTTAATGACCAAAATGTTAGATACAACAATATTGAAGTGCTGACAAGTAATAGACTAATTTGGAGGAAAATTGTTGATGGGTAGATTAATAATAATGCAATGTTAATTTATGTAGTACTGTCATAGCTGAACACCCCTTGAGGTTACATATCAAGAAACTGATGATTTTGTAAGCCTTTCGTTAGCATTAAATCTTTTGGGTTATCCCATAAAAAAAAGGGGGGGGGGGTATGTGAAAAAATCATTTACTCCGAAAGCCATGAAATGTCTTTATGCAAAATAGACTTTAATATTGTGCAATTTTACATGCTTGTGTGCTATTCTGTTGGAAACATATTCCCTGATGGAGGTTTTTTTCTCCCTTATGGTCTTGTCAAATGTTTACAACATTTTTAGATAGTTGTGAGAAGTAAGTTGTTTTTATGCTTTCTCCTACAGAAAAACCATGAAGCCATTCAGTCAGTTTCATTCAGAAAGAAAATATAGCTTGTTGAATTGTGAACATTTTTGTACTTTTCTGTGCATTTCAGTATACATGTTCTTTTAGGGATGCTTGTGGTATATGATTTCTGCAATTCACATGAAAACACAAGAAAATCAATGAATAATATTTATTCAAAGGCTGTATATTTTGGCCTGAAAATTACAGGCGATCACTGGTGGCAAATGGTGGTTTTATACAAAGTAAATGCAAACAATAATTGATTTGAAACAGTCAGAGCCATGTGATGTTATACATAACATGTTGATGGATGGAGTGCTGGTGGAAAGATAGGTTGCCAAAAGGTGTCTCATCTTATTATTAAATTACTCTGGATTTAGAGAAAGATGTTGGAAAATTTTCTCCACTTGGTTAGACTATAATAAATTTAGTTTAATCCTTTATCCAAGTGTAAGCAAACAAAGTTTGCACCTGAAGTATCTTCAGGTGCAAACTTTGGCAACTCGTGGTAAAGGGACCAAGCTCTCATCACTCCTTGTCTTAGTATTTCCCATAATGCAGAGCACATCTCCTTGCGGACATATATAAGGCTATGCATTAAGGGAATGGTCCTTACTCAGACCGGTTTCGACCTTTATTGAGGTCTCGTCAGTGAGAAAAAACTTCCAACATCTTTCTCTAAATCCAGAGTAATTTAATAATAAGGTGAGATGCCTTTTGGCAACTCGTATAGGTAAATATGACTTCACCATTGCTTCCACCTTAGTTTCACCACCTCTAGTGGCTCCCACTGACAAGACCTCAATAAAGGTTGAAACCGGTCTAGGTAGTGGCCCTTCCCTTAATGCATAGCATTATACATGTCCACAAGGAGATGTGCTTTGTATTATGGGAGATACTAAGACAAGGAATGATGAGAGCTTGGTCCACCTTTACCATGAGTTGCCTTAGTCCTGAAGATACATCAGGTGCAAACCTTGTTTGCTTACACTTGGATAAAGGATTAAACTGAACTAAATAACAGAGTAGGAAATCAATCCCACTAGGCACAGAGAAAAGTTCTGGAAAAATTTGGAGAAAAGGACAAGGCTAATAATAATGATAAGCCCCTGCTGGATTTCTTCTCAAGATATGGACTAGTCATTATTAACACTATGTTCCAACATAATGATAATAATGCCGGCCTGGTTGGCCGAGTGGTTAGCATATCTGCTCTCCAACCAAAAGGCTGCGAGTTCAAATCCTGCCGTGGGCATGGATGTTTGTGGTTGTCTATGGAAATACTAGTGGTGGTGATTGGCAGTAGAAGGCGTTGGTGTAGTTGCAGTCCGTTGGTGGAGACAGAGCTGTACAGCAAATGTCCTCCCTTGATGAGCCCTTGGACTCCATGGAGGTAATAATAATGATTTGCACAATTTGACATGGAGAGAAGACACAAGAAATAAGAAAAGCTTATAGTGATATCTTCATGCTAGTTCAGGATACAAGAGTATACAGAAGATTTGAAGTGAACATTACTTTTTTAAGCAGGATAAAAATGAATGTCACATTGAAAAGTACAAATAAGGAAACTTTTACTGATGTTAAATTTTCGCACAAAGTATCAAAAGTATCTTTAGTAGAAATACAAAATAAAATGTAATAAAATAATTAAAGCACCACTTACCAGCATAAGACAGCAGATGGTCAGTAAATTGAGTTAATAAATAACATAAAGTTAATAAATAACATAAACATTATCATCATCATCATCATCAAATTCCTGCCACGTTACCCTCAAAGGGTGTACAGGATATGACAGTACTACATGAAAAAATTACATCATTACTAACTTCCTATCTACAATTTTCCTCCAAATCAGTCTGTTACTAGTCAAGACTCCAACATTATCAGATCTTATATTTCTATCGTCTAAGGCACTTTGTACTGTATCAATCCACCTATATCTTGGTTTTCCTGACAACCTGGCAGAGAACACTTGTTTTGCTAATCTTTCTTCTCCCATTCTATTTAAATGACCATACCACCTTAGATTAGCTCTGCTAATGCATTCCTGGATGCTTACAATGTCAAGTTTTTTCCTAATATCCTCATTTTTAATATGATATTGCCATTGATGCCATCTGTTCATGCCTCGAATCTTTCTCAGGACTCTCATATCTGCGGTCTCTAGACTTTGGTCAAGTGTTTTACTTCTGACCCAGCTATCAGATCCATAAGTTAAAACTGGTTTGAACACTGTCTTGTATACAGCTAAGTTCCGACTAATTTCTCTCTTATTCCATATGAATTTATTCAATTGACTTCCCACCATACCAACTTTGCTGATTCTGTTGTCTATTTCTATATTGAATTTACCATCTTCAGTAAAAATCGTGCTTAAGTAGATGAAATGTTTTATTTGTTCCACAGGTTCTCCATTCACAACACAGTTGACATTTTCAATGCTTCTGCCTATTTTCATTGTCTTTGTCTTTTTATTGCTGACCTTCATACCATATCTATTACAACAGCTATTCAATTTAGTCAGAGAATCTTGCAGACTTGTAGCGGATTTATTTAGAAGTATAACATCATCCACATAAAGCAAAGAGCTGACATTAACATCTCCAATTTTGATATCAGGTTTAATACCACTTTCCTTCATAATGTGATCCATATAGATACTGAATAACAGAGGGGATAATGTACATCCTTGTCTCACACCAGATTTAACATTAAACCATCTTCCTGTACTTCCTTCAATTCTAACTGCTGACTTACAACTCATATAAAGACTCAAATATTGCTTGATATAATGCCCCATTGACACCATATAACTGCAGCGTATTGAACAGCTTCTCTCTTGGCACCTTGTCATATGCCTTTTCCAAATCGACAAAACTTAAATACAGATCTTTGTTATATTCCCAGGCTTTCTCGACTATTTGTTGTAAAGTGAAGATCTGATCCTGACAGCCTCTATTTGGCCTGAATCCAGCTTGTTCTTCGCCAAGCTTTTTCTTCCACAATTCTTCTCAACCGTTTCTCAAGTATACTTGCATAGATCTTACTAGGAACACTCAGTAGGGAAATACCTCTGTAATTCTCACATTCAGTTTTATTTCCCTTTTTATATATGGGTACTATGAGAGCTCTACTCCAATCATCGGGAATTCGTCCCTCTGTCCAGGCTTTCTGAACTATGCAGTGCAGCCACTGTAAGACTTTTATACCACCATACTTCAGCATTTCTGGTCGAATATCATCTACTCCTGCTGCCTTTCCACATTTCAAGCCTTTGATGGCTTTTTCTACTTCAAGTATGGATATGTATTCCTGACTGCATGCCTGGTCAGTGTTTTTTATCACTGTGCTGTCATCATTGCTTGTTTCATTTAGCAGTTTTTCAAAGTAATTACTCCATACTTCAAGGATATCTTTTTCTCCAGTTTTCATGTCACCTTTATCATCTCTAACTCCTTTTACAGCACTCTTTTCTCCATTCCTAAGCTTCTTGAACAACCTCCAGAATATATTGCCACCTTCTTGATATTTATTTTCTATATTCTTGACAAAATCCTCCCATGACTTTTGTTTAGCTAGTTTTACATACTGTTTAGCTTTCTTACATTTGTCTCTGTATTCTGTAAGAGTAAAAGTTGACTTATTTGCCAGGAACTTTTGATATGCTTTCTTCTTTCCCTTCACTGCCTCTTTAACTTCCTGTGTCCACCAGGGAGTTCTGATTTTTTTATTCTTGCACACAACTTCACCACATGCCTCTCTGGCAGAATCAATCAATGTTTTCTTCAGAGTTTGCCATTGAATCTCCAAGGCTTGATTCCTTTTCTCAAACTCTTTCATTTTCTTTTCAATAATCTTTCTGTATTTTAGTCTACAGTTCACATCTGACAGCTGCTCAACTTTTATTCACTTTAAAACTTTCTTGCATGTTATTCTTTTCAATATGAAATTCAGTTTTATCCTGCTCAAGACTAAATAGTGATCACTTACAATTTCAAATCCTCTGTACACTCTGGTGTCCTGCACCAGGGAGAAAACATCACTATCAACAATAACATAGTCAATGAGACTTTTCTTATTCCTAGCCTCTTCTCTCCATGTGAATTTGTGCACATTTTTATGTTGGAACATGGTGTTAGTAATAACCAGTCCATGTCCTGAGCAGAAATCCAACAGATATTTGCCATTATTATTAGCTTTGCTCTTTTCACCAAATTTTCCCAAAATATTTTTGTATGTCTCACAATCATTTCCTACTCTGCTATTTAGATCCCCAACAAGGACCAACTTTTCCTTTTTCATTGTGTCAGTTGCTTTTTCTAAAGCATCAAAAAATTCCTCCACTTCTACCTTAGTAGAACCTTCTGTTGGACCATAAGCACAAATAAGTCTCTTTGTCCAGTTCTCCATTCTCATATTTGCCCACATTACTCTACTTGAGACTGACTGCCATTCAAGAAGATTAGCCTTGTATTTTGTGTTGAATACTATGGCTACCCCTTCTTTTTCTTGATTGTCATTGCCTGAACATAACATTTTGTATTTATTGCTCAGAGAGATCTCACCAGTTTTTGTCTTTTTTGTTTCAGTCACCCCTATTATGTCGATCTGGTACTTATCTAATTCCTCAGCTAGCTCCATTTCTTTACCATTCAGGCTTCATACATTGATAGTACCGATCTTTAACTCTGGTGATGTTGAGTTGGGGTTTGTTTTCAGATTTGTTCCAGTAGCTGACTTTTCGCTGTTCGCCCTGGTTCTCTGGCAAAAACAACGGGGGCCTTGTTTAACCGGGCGACGCCTCAGCTGGCATGAAATTTTTTCATGTTGTACCATCATTTTTTATTTTGGTTTAACCAATAAGAATACAGTTTGGTCGGCTAAATCCCAAATTGCCAGCCCATCCTCGTTCGTTCAGTATCCAAGTAGATACCCAACAGGGTGCACCACGAGAAGGTGAGGATTGGGCATTAGGTCAGAAGCCCTGGTCGGTTCTCCGCATTCCTTTAAAGGCTATAAAACATTAATGAGATAATAATCAGAAAATTGTAGAACCAAACTCTTAGATAAAAGTAGATTCTTTGTAGAACGGTTATACAAAGAGAGCTGTGAGGCCTTTCTACACCTCCAGATATGATGGCCTTTGGTTATTCCTACAGGAAATATAGTATAAATCAGAGGTCGCCAAAGTCATTTGCTCGTCGATCCCTTCAAGCGTTTCTTGACTTTTTATCGACCCCCTATATTTTACTATTACGTAATTATAATAGCACAAGCAAAAAAAGACGCTTATGTGAGTTTTTAGATTGTTTATTTTATAGTTACAGTGTTTATTGTATGTATAATATTGTATATATTACTATTACTACTACTATTACTATCACTAGTAATATCAGTGATATTACTGAACTACTGGTATTAATATCACTGGTATTGCTACCAGTACTGCTCAACTCTTCAACATAGAGGTTTAGTTCGTGAATGAATAACGATCGAATTATAATATGTATGTTGATGAATTTTAGAACATTAACGCGCACTTGTATGTCAATGCGCAAAAATGAGACTAGAATCGAATACTTGTAATATCAGTAAATAAGAACCACGCATGTGTTAGAAAAACAGGTGTTTCATGCCCAGATGGAAAAGATCACAAGGAAGGACAAAATTTAGGTGGATTGATTTAATCAGAAGTGCCCAATATTCGATATGGCATTAACTAATAGACAAACAAATAATAGAGTAATTTGGAGGAAAAATGTTGATATGAGATTAGTAATAATGTAAACTTAATCATGTAGTACTGTAATAATATAATGTACACCCCTTGAGGGTATATATCAGGATACTGATGATAGTTTGTTTTGATAAATAGTTGAAGAGAGAGTTTGGAGATGGAGTGAACAGAGTTACTTTTTGACATACCTTTTGTTCCATGTGCCTAAGAAACAGCTTTTCTCGATGTTCCCTAACAACTGCATTGTCCAGCTTTTCATGAAAAATGTGTATATATGGTGATGGTGTGCTATAGTTTCTTTTACCTCTCATGTGTGGAATCGATATGCAAAATACATACCTGCTGTCACGAAGTGTTTCTTAATCTATAATATTTTTGACTTCTTTACTATTGAAGGTTGAAGTTCTGCTAATTCTTTCCTTTCAAAAAGTATGGTTTAATATTTCAGAGCTTTGGGAACGTTTCTTTGAAACAGAACTTAATGCACATGGCCTGTTATTTAGTCTCCTATTTTTTGGGAGCAGAAAAAACAGAGTACAATACACACTTTGATCCCCCCCCCCCCCAACCGGCCATGATGTCTATAGACATCCAGCTAAATCTGGATACAATTCTGTAACACCCGTTAAATAACAAGGATAAGAAGTGCAATTTGGTCTCATTATTTCATCTGCTTCGGCCAGTAGGGAGGTTAAAAGTATTACTTGTCGAATTGAAGCATCAATATTGAAATCTTGACTGACTAAGCAGATTCTGTGAAATTTTTCCTTTTATTCCTTGTACGTATTGTATATATCACAAAGTGAAGCTTAAAAAACAATAGTTTGTTATAGAAACAAATAAGATCCTTCAGCAAATTAAATACTAGAATAACTAATGGTAAAACAGAAGCTTTAATGCTTATCAATGAAGTATCAGAAACTTATGTACTGTAATTTTCTGTGTGGATTTATAGGTTGATTATCAACTCATGTTGCTATTTTTAGAAAAGAGTTGACAATGTACAGACAGACCTGAGATATGTAAATCCATTCTTACATAAGAAATGTAAGCTGGCCTGGTTGGCTTAGTGGTTAGTATATCCGCTCTCCAGCCAGAAAGCTGCAGGTTTGAATCCCACTATGGGCATGGATGTTTGTGGTTGTCTAAAAATACTAGTGGTGGTGGGCAGTAGATGGAGTTGGCATAAATGATGATGGTAGTTGCAGTTCGTAGTATAGTTGATAGATTGAGTGGTGGAGACAGAGTTGTAGAGTAGGTGCCTTCCCTCAGTGAGTCTTTGGACTCCCTGGAGGTGTCATATAGTAATAATAAAATTTCTGAGATACACAATATTTGCAGACAGCGCTTACACGCAAATGGTATGTGCAAGTTAACACTCAGCTGCATATCGTGCATCGTCCCAGTTCTCAGGTGTCTCTTGCTGAGACCTCATCTATATAGTGTTGTGCTTATTTTCATGTTTTTTCTGAATATTATTTGGAATGGCTGGTGATAAACACGTCCTTGAATCAAAAAACCACTTCGCAAATATACTGCAATCTATCTAGTGATGAAATTATGGATAATAAAGAAATATGAAGGTAGACAAAGCTTATCAGGTATAGCACATGAACTCAGTCTTGCAGTATCGACAATGTGTTGGCAGCACTAAAGTGCAGTCAAATTGTAAAATATTTGGTATCTTTATTTTTAAAAATTGTCCAACTGGATATGGGTGTAAAATGTATGTATCTTTTATTTGTTTAATACAGGATGTTTACCATTTCATTTACTATTTAATATTTCTGCATTGCATTAAATGTTTGTTTTTTGCACATGTGTTTGACATGACAGTATTATGAAAGGGTTGGAGGGAGGGGGGAATCCAACTTAGGTAAATTTCGACTTGTGTAAAGAGTTACTGAAGAATGGTTTACTTATGTATGTCAAGGAATGTGTAATTTAATTAGTGCTTCCTTGTAACCAATCAGAATATATTTCTACAACTATTTCCTTTTGATGTTTTAAGGATACTTGTGACATAAAGACTGAATAATATAATCACGTGAGCACAAGAAAGATATTTAATTAACCAAATATTTCGCTCTGGAAATAGCAGACCATCTTCAGTGGCACTACAAGAATAGTTTTAGTATTCCACCTTGTATATATTTTTTAAAACTGTTCTTGTAGTGCCACTGAAGATGGTCTGCTATTTCCAGACCGAAATATTTGGTTAATTAAATATCTTTCTTGTGTTTACGTGATTATATTATTCAACTATCTCCTTTGGCCTAAATGACAGCAAGCAACTGCCCTTTGGGGCAGGCTTTTAACCAATTTCTGATATGTCGCAACAGGAATATTCTTCCATTCCTCATGCAAAGCTGCCTCCATTGTTGATGCTGACAATGGCAGCTGTGGCTGGAATGAATTTGAGGTCTGATGGGGTTGAGGTCTGGACTATGCATGTCATTCAACATTGTTGAAATGTTGGAGCTAGCCAGTCCAACATTTCAACAATGTTTTGTGGAAACCAGTCTTGAACATGCAGTGCAGTATGGCATGGAGAACTGTCATGCTGAAACATGCAAGTATCATTGCTGAAGTACTTCCACAGCGTGGAAGTTGACCATTAGATATCAGGGTTTTTGGCACGTCCATCAATGGAACATACCCAAACTGAAATGGTGATGTTTCCAACTGAAACATCCCCATTCCATTACTGAGCCACAACCAAACTTGACAGTTGGAATGATGAAATGCTGCTGGAACCATTCCTTGGGTAATCTCCAGATCCAAACACTACCATCAGAGTGAAACATTTAGAAGTGTAATTTATCGCTCCACAGAACCTTTTCCAATGATCTGTGGTCCAGGAATGGTGTGAAAAATGCCAGTCCAAAATTGTTTGGTTTGATGTTGGGGCGAGAAGGCCTGTTTGCATCAGCTCAGCTGTGGTAATCTAAGGTATACTCTCTGCAGAAAGTTCTAGTGCTGACAGAGTTCCTGCAACATTTTTCAAGTTGACTACAAGGTCTGCAATTGATGACATGCAGGACGCGCAGACATTCCGAGACAGAGCTTGTTGATCTTGATCAGTGAGCCCCATCAAATTTCTATCTATGAATGACAAAAGCAATAGTGGATTTCAGTATACTAGATGGGTAGCAATATCATGGACAGAAAGACCATGATATTGCTACCTGTAGGATGGTAGTTAGGTGATATGACACCTACATCCTATGTTGGAAGTCTGTCAGTTCAGCTGAACATGACATCTTGTTATCGAGTACAGTGAAACAACATGTGGCACAGCCCACCTTTTATTACCAGAGTTATGCAGACACTCCCTGAATATTTGCATGTGGTAGGATCTGAAATCTGCATGGCACATAAGGTGTCCAAATACTTTTTGTCAACGTTGTGTGAGTGTACGTATTAATATTTACTGTTCATTGACTTAATATTGCTGCTGTACTCTTTATTGGAATTTGTGAAAATAAAAACCAAAATTTTTTTGCCCACAGTAGCTTGAAAAAAATAATTTCTCAATAACTAGTGGAGTGGTGCCTCAGTGTCTGTACTAGGGACACTTCATTTTTATTTGTATATTAATGAATATGAAAAGATTTAAGGGGGGGGATATTCAGCTGTTTGCTGATGATGCAAAACTAGGGAGAAAAATGTCTAAATCATCTTGCAGGATGATTTAAATAAATTGGCACTTTGGATGAAGGATAATGATTGTGAATTTAATGTTACAAAATGTAAGGATATACACTTCAAGTTGAAAAGGTTACATACTGTGTATCACACTGATGGTATTGGATTGTAGGAAATGGATGAGGCTGGAGATTGGGAGGTAATGATAGACAAAGAGTTAGTTCAAAAGTTGTATTGCAAAAGTTGGTTATATAGCTCAAAAGATTACTTGGATGCTGAAAAACACACAAGTAAAGATAGGGAGGTTATTGTCCCTCTTTATAAGGCTATGATTTGACTGCAGTACACAGATTTGGTCACCTGGATTTCTTTTAGATCAGGAGGTGGTGGTGAAGATTCATGAGTGACCAAGCTGGTAATAGGTCTGTGGAACACTGTCTGTAAGGATGGATTGAAGATGTGTAGGTTGTTAGTCAATAAGTGGAAAAGAGGGGACATGATAGAAACTTAAATTATTCAAGGTGTTCTGTAAGATTGACACTAAGGAAATGTTTCAGTATATGATAAACAGAGAAAGAACTAAGAGTTATATATGGAAGTTGTGTAAGAGTGTGGTTAGTAAGGATGTGAGGACTAATTTTTTGCATGAAGAGTGGTGAATGAGTGGAATGGATTTCCAGAATTAGTTGTTGAGTACCTGACAGTGAATGAATTTAAGGATAGGTATGATAGGCTTTGTGTGTATAAAAGTTATCATGGGTCTAATGATGGGTCTCCAGGCTCCATGGAGATATCTGCAAAATAATAATAAAAGATAATTTCCAAATCAATCTGTTGACAATTTTTCAAGTTACTCATGCATAAGTTTACATTTGCAAAGTTAGGGTGCTCTATGTCATAAATTATCTCCAAGTTACGTATTTAAAGTCTTTTACAAATGACTGACTGTAACAGAAATATCAGATTTTAGAAAAAAAATTCTGATTCTGATATCAGATCAGAACATTCTCAAATTTTTAGTTTCATTATGATTATTCAATATACATCTCTATTTCTCATATGTAATATTTAAGGACTAATGATGAGACTGAAAGTTTGATGTTTAACTTGAGCACATCATAGAAAATGACTATTATTCTTTATTTTTTTTCATGTTCATGTATGTTTTCAACTGAATTAAGTAAGCCATTTAAAAATTTTGATATTTTGTTGTGTAAAATCAATAAAAAAAATTTTAGTGTAAGACTTTGTTTTGGCAAGGAAGAAAGGAGGAAATCCTGGACTCAAAGTTTTATCTTTGAAATCTGAGTGAAACCTTTATGTCCATGTAGTTTTGTCATCATTTATCATAGAAAATCCCCCTCCCCAATATCTGTTTTACTATTTTGATATTATATCCATTTTTAATCAAGATGTCCTTGATATATTAGCTTATTTTCTCTTTCATCAGATGCCTAAAATTGGTACATATATTTTTCAGGGCTGTTACTTCTAGAAGCAGACTTGCAGCAACATATTTGAATATGTAGTAGTAGTAGTATAAGTTTATACTACTTTCTTAACTGGAAAGCATGTGCTATGTTTTTTTTTTTTTTTTTTTTTTGTCCTGATTTTTGGAAATTTTAATAAGCTTTGTTTTGGTTTTCTGGTATCTTTGATGTTTTATTGTTCATAAGATGATTGACTGTGTTCCATAGCTGTTGGTAAATTCATATCTAATTTGAAGTGAATATTGTAAGAGTTGCAATTAAATAACAGATATTTTTCATCTGATAGCACCAAGTAATGCTCCAAAGTGTTTCCTAGTATAGGTATGGTTTTTATGTATGTACATTATTCTTCAATGTGAAGAACTTGGAAATCATGTTACTATCCTTGTGTCTTAGGAAGATTATTCTGTTTAGACATGATATAATCTGTAATATGTAATTTCTAATTCATGAAAATTAGATGTGGGCTTTCCTTTTCTCTCACAAATTGCCACCCCTAAACTTCTGTTGTTATCCATATTATTATTATTATGTAGGTATCTCCATGGGGTCAGAAGACACATCGTGTGAGATCCATTTATTCATACACACTAGTCATCATTCATACAATACTTATAATCATACTTCTCCTTAAACTTATTAACTGATGAACAACCACCTCTGGCAACCCATTCACTATGCTCCAAGCAAAAATACTTAGTCCTAACATCCTTGCAAACCACACTCTTATACACCTTCCACTGGTGAATCTTTGTTCTCTCCCTTTTTGCCATGTACTGGAAAAGTCTTCAGAATCAATCCTATAAAACCCTTTTAATAACTTAAATGCTTCTATCATATCCCCTCCTTTTTGTCTATCAGCTAATTTTTGAATCTGTTCTCATAAGGAACATTCCAGAGGCCTGCCACAATCTTTGTCATTAGCCTCTGCATCCTCTCCAATTTCTTCATCACCACGGAATCTGGGAGTCCAGATATGTTTGCAGTAGTGCAGATTATTATTATTAATACTTGACACCTCCAGGGAGGGCATCAATTTTGCAACTCTGTCTCCACCAACTACAACGAACCGGAGCTACCACCATCTACACCAACGCCATCTACCGTCCACACCACCATTAGTATTTTCACAGACAATCACAAACATCCATGCCTACAGTGGGATTCGAACCTGCAGTCTTTTGGCTGGAGAGTGGGTACGCTACCCACTCGGCCAACCAGGCTGGCTCCATCTATTTAAGGACACATCTATCCAGATGTATTCTTAAAGCCTTATATAGGGGAACAATAACTTCTCTATTCCTACTTGTTAGTGTTTTCTTCAACAGCCACTCAATCTTAGGTGTGTTTTGGTTATCTTTGCAGTATGCCTGCTAAATTTCAACTCCCTGTTTACAATCATATCCAAGTCCTTGACCTCATCAGTATCCTGCAGTTCAGTTCCATCGATATAGCAGATAGCTTCTGATCTCTTCCCAAAGCGTCATCTTACATTTGGTCACATTAAACTGGCAACCATTTACCTTTGGGCATACTGCTAGTCTATTTAAGTCTTCCTGCAGGATCTTTGCATCACCTTCATTTCCCATTGCTATTTCCATTTTAGCATCAGCAAACAACTGAATATTTCCTGTCAAATCATTTCTTATATTATTGATATACAAATTAAACAGCAGAGGACCAAGCACTGAGCCCTGTGGTATACCACTCATTACTTGCCTTCTCCTGGACTCAACTCCTCCATAAACCACTCTTTGATATCTATCCATCAGCTATCCTTTTAATCCAAATCACCAGATTCATATTCATTCCTATTTGCTCCAATATTTTCAATAGAGTTCTATTTGGAATCTTCTCAAATGCATTTGCAAAGTCTAGCAATATCAGTGAGTAGCCATTTTCCTCATCCAACTCCATTGTCACTTGATTATAAAAAGTAAGGAAATTACTAAGGCAAGACCTATCCTTCACAAAACCATGCTGTCCATTTTCGTATTCCTATCACCCCAGTGCTGAATTCTGTCTTTCCCCAGTTTCTCTAATACCTTTAACTACTGCCACTCCTGAGATGCTGATTGGTCTGTAATTTGCTACTTTCGTATTGGAACCTCCTTTATTCACTGGGACTGTTTAGGCACCTTCCCATTACTGAGGCTTAAATTAAACAGCTTGGTCAGAGGAGCTGATAATTCCCTTGCACATTCTCATAATACATAGGCCAATATGCCATGTGTTCGTATTGAGGTTCTACAATATTTTAAGCACCTCCATTTCTTCAACCTCTGCCCTCCTATCAGTTACTGTCACATCTGGCATTGCTGTCACTACAAAGGTTGTACTCTTGTAAAATGTTCACTTAGTAATTCGACTATTTGGTTTGGTTCTGTTAACTTCGCCACCATCAGCACTTTTTAAAGTCATCCTTCCTTGGTCATTCCTCCTTTTATTTGTCACATAGCAAAAGAACTCCTTAAGGTTTCTTTTGGCCTCATAACTAGCTTTCTCTCTTAATTATCTTTGGCCTTCCTTACCATACCAGTTGCAGATGAGATCATGTGCAACTATATAGCATCCGGAATATGATGACAGAACCCCAATACAAGAAAGCTTAATATGAGAGGACTGTAGAGATGTGTTTAATATAGTTATGCTATAAAACTTTATTTATTTATTCTTTTTTTTATCATCTGTATATTATTATATGTATAAAAAATTTATTTTATTTTGTTAATTTATTAAATATATTAAGTGGATTTGTTAATTTATATTTATGTGTATTTATTTTTATTTAATTTTTTTTTTCACCAGAGGTCAGGCTTGGATAAACAATTAACAAAACATTTAGATTTCTTACTTTTGTATAGTGTCCTGTGCATATGTATGTTTTCCTGATGATGACCTCGATACAGAAGCTGAAACGTGGAGAGTTATTTTCATAATTATAAGTAATTACTCCAATGTGTGTTTTTGTCTCCATAAATTCTTCATAATGAATGCTGACCATAACTTAAAAGAAATTGTCACAATTACATTATTCCTTCACATATAAAGAACAACTATACCAACAAGTAGAAGTATGATGGGCTCACCACTATCACCTAACCTAGCAAACTTTTATTTAAAACATCTGGTAGAAAGTATCTTTGCTCTCAGCCAAAACTATTTGGTTACAATACATAGTGATGTATTTACAGTTTGAAATCGCACATAGCTGGAGCTCCATTCATTTCTACAAAAATATTAACAATTTACATGCTCAAACTCGCATCAGAAAAAGAATCAAGAGGAATTTTCTTTCTCTCCAACAGAACTGAGATGGATCACTTTCCACTTCTATTGAAAACCGACCTTGTTCTTAACACATCAACACCCATCCTTCTGAAAAGTTCGGCATCATAAAAATCTTAGTATCCAGAGCACACAAAATGTATTCTTCAGAGAGAATGCTCAAGCAAGAATTGGGAACCATCTTTACCTAAATGGATACAACTCAAGAACAGCACAAATAATCAACACCACTCCTAGACAGCATCCAAGAGAAGTAAAACTCCAAAGTACTCCCATACCCCATATTCAAGGGCATTGTGGAACGAGTGGTAAAGATTATGAAAAAAATGCAAACCGATTGCTACCATCAAACCCAACAACAAATTAACAGTCTGTTACTCTTTATAAAGGACAAACTTTCACTAATGATAATGCTACTTAGGGGGTGCATACTGAGTACCATGTTCATGCAAGCTGTTGTACTACAGACAAACAGAAAGATCAGTCAATAAATGTCTTTCTGAACATTAAGACCACATACAGCTCATCAAATGGCACAAATCTAGCCTGTTACAACATGGAATAGAAAACAAACGATGAGATCCAGTGGAAAGCACTGAACTATTACACAAATCTATGTACAGATATGAACAATTATTCAAAGAAAGTGCTGAAGCTCAAACATTAATTGTAATGACTGCCTTGCTATTCCTAAAGTTTGGGAGATTATCCTCAACTATATTAAATAGGTTGTATTGTAATTAATTAAATTTATTTTAATCATTTTCAGCTCAATGGTTTTTAACTTGACAAACATGCAACTGCATGTATAGGGGGATTCTAATTTAACATAATGTTTAAATAACATTGTATGTATAGTGGTTCTTAACAGGCACTTAAGCACCCACGATCTTCCAATTAATCTTGGATTTCTTAACTGTAATTCGAGGATAAGGTGGTTAGCCCTATACCTCCCAGAGTGCCCTATGTCTGTTGTAGATGTGAATTTCAGGGGAACGGTTTGCCTGTTCTGGGAGACAAAAAACCTGAGTTTCCAGGTGAACCCCCCCCCCCCCCACCTCAGTATGAGATCAACTAACATTTAGTTGAAATAGAACAGATAAACGTTCCTCATGTGACTGACAGGAATCGAACCCAGGTCTTTCCAACCAAAGGGCTTCATCTATACTGACTGAGCTATGGAGGCTCAACATTTACATTAGTAAACTATAAATATGAATATGCTGAAGTCACTAGTATATAGTGTATTTCAGAGGTTTCGAAATTGGTCTTTAAGAGAGCTACCAGTTTTACATCGTAACTAGTACTGGGTGTTGAGTAGTGGAGGGGAGGTCATTGACCATACAGGATGCTTCAATGACATTAACTGCAGTTTGTTTTCTTATATGATTATTAACATTTCACAATTAGAGTACTAACAAAATGCCTAGATGTTTTATAAAATCTATCCCACATGCTAGATCTTATGTAGACAAAGCTGAGAGAGAGGGGTAGGACACTATAGTATTCTCCCTCATGCTGCATTGTAGCTGCTGATTGTGGGCTGGTCTGAAATTACAGTGCCTTAACTTTGAAGAGAGTTTCTTGGCACAGCATATCAGAATCAAGCAAGATTAAACCTTCAAGAGGATCAAAGGCTTAATTTTGGATAGTGAGATCCCTAATCAGATTCTGCAGTACCTGAGAACTTAGCCATTCTAATAAGTAATACAAGAAGTAACAGTTGATAGATGATATAACACAATAACAGAAGTCATTCGTTATTCCATGGCTCATATACTGCATTTCTGTGTATTAATTTTTCTTTCCATATGTTTAATATTGCCTTTTACATTAATAAATTACTATTTATTTATCTGAATCCTTTCTTTTAGTGTTGCATGGTGATCAGCATTCATTTTGGAAATCATGAACTTGACAACCATGTTATAACACAGTTGTAAAGTCCATAATTTCCAAAATGAATTTATTTCTCTGGTTTATTGGTATTTCTTACCTGTGTTCATAATTAGTTATAAAGAACAAAGAGCTGATTTGAAATCATACATTAAATTGTGATAAAAAGTGCTAAATTGAGTGCATGGATAAAGTATTACCATCAGTTCCAATTCCCCCTCTCCCTTCATGTGCACAGACACACACAGGGTGATTATAATTAAAGTTCACATTTTGAAAGGCTGTAGTTGACTAATTACTTAGCAGAATAATTTAATATTTAACATGATATGTAGGCAATGGAATTTTATTTTGTCAAAAACCAACATTAATTATAAAAGTTGCCAGTAGGACAATACATGGCACTGTAATACTATAGTGGGTAATTCAAAACATCACAAAATAGGGTATGCACAGTGCATTGTGTGTTACACAACAAGATATTCAATATGCTGTCCTGCATTGTCGGCACCATGCTGAAATCGCATTCTCAACCACAGAGCATCGTTTCACTCGAAATGTTGTGGATATGCCATGTAATGCTGGTTTGAAGTCCACTAAGTTTGCTATGTGTCTGCAATAGACAATGTGTTTGAGATATCCCCCACAGTCAAAAGTTGCAGGGGTTCAGATCCGGTGAGTGTGCTGGCCATGTTGTATATGGAAATGGTAGCTGATGATTCTGTCCTCGGTAAATTGTCTGAAGCAACCGCTTACAGGTGGTGACGTGAGGGGGGGGGGGGACATCATCCTGCATAAAAACTGTTGAATCCAGGCACTGATGCTGTTGATGTGTTAGAATCACCTCATTGACTAAGAGAGAGAGAGATGCATATTGCTGGCCATTAACAGTGTGCAGGTATAACGAGACCAGCAGGACTGAGCTCCTCAAAAAAGAAAGGTCTGATGATGAATTTTGTTGTAAAACGACAGTAAACAGTGACTTTTGGGGGAATGAAGTGGAATCTGTCGCACAATGTGTGGGTTTGCAGTTGACCAAATTGTGCATATTCACAGCACTGTCCAGATGGAAGTGAGCTTTGTCAGTCCAGAAAATGTTCCGTGGCCAGTTGTTGTCCAGTTCACTCAGAGCAAGAAACTGCAGGGCAAATGTTTCTCCTGTACACCTATTCAGGATTAAGCAGTTGCTGAACATGGGAAATCTTTGAAGGATAACAGCACAAAATTTGCCTTACGACTTTGGAACTGTGCTTATGAGTTTGTCTAAAGATCGTGCAGTATGCCATGCTGCTTCTTCCTATGACATTTGCTGTCTTTTCTTCCTCTAATGATGTGGCTACTTCCTCCACTGTCTGTTGTTCAATGGGCTTCCATCATCTGCCAAATTTGACACCTAAGAAACCTCTCTCTTCAAATTTACAGATCATTTTGTGTAAACCATTTGCAGTCATAGGATCCATTTTTAATCACTTTAATTTTCTGAACTTTTGCAATGCTGTCAAGACACAGCCGTTATTTTGGTAAAATAACTTCATGAGAGGTGCGCAATCTTTCGGTAATGGTGATATCGTGCTTTAACACAGTGTTAGTTCATTGCCTGTGAGCAGACACTGTGTTAATGCACAATTTCACTGCAGAATGCATTGTGTTCAAGCACAATGCATTCTGCAGCTACCTGCTTTTATAGAAGCTTCTTTCAAAGCATACATCATTGGGGACATTTGTCATTTGCATAAATGGTATGGTCGCAGCGTTTCACTGCACACTAGGAGTATCATACGTAATTTGTGTTGCAGTGCCATGTATCATCCTAGGAGCAACTTTTAGAGCTAACGTTGGTTTTCGTGCAAAATAAAATTCCATTGATGCACATCATCCTGTTACTCAGCAGAATGATATTACATTGTTCTGCTGAGTAGTTACCCAGTTACAGCCTTTCGAAATATGAACTTTAATTACAGTCACCCTGTACATACACACGCACACACACTGAAAATGAAATTAAGTTGAAATCATTGCTATTTTAACAATGCAGAAAATATTGAATGAGAATGAATGGACTCACTTCATCAAGAGTTGAAGTCTTTTTGAGAGAATAAATATGTGTGTGGCATATATATGTGAAGCACTTTTTCTTTTTTTTTCAGGACTTTCTTTGAGCGTGTAATTTTATGTAATAGTTTGGTATGGACCTGTTCTTTGTCTGGCCGACCTGGATTAACTTACCAGGAAGCTTTAGAATCAGAAAGAGAAGCCCGTCAAAGTCTTGCAAATTTTCCTAGTTTTTTAAGGTGTCCAATTTTATTTCTGGTTACGCTGACAAGGAGAGGACGCCTGGCAGATTTATGTGATGATGTATTTGTGTTTGCAAGAGACCGGTATTTTATTGGAGAAAAAGTTGATGTAGCTGTTAATGGAATCAAGTAAGTACTTTACTAACTAATTAATGATATATTTTCTGTATTTTATACTTCCTGTATGTCATATTCTATGTTCATCAGCAACCATCATCAATCCATTGCTGGATCTTCAAAGACCTTTCCAAGATGACTCTTCTGAGGTACTCCTGCATTGGTGGCAAACCTCGAAGATGGGGAGCGATCCACCATGATATGCAGTGAATGATGAGAGAAAGCTGGCTACCCAGTTATAGAGGATGAAAAGGGTAAACCAAATGATGGCAATTTGTTTTGTAGGCCTGAATGCTAGACATGGTGAAAAGCTCTGGAAACAACTGCGACAACACAAATTTCTCTAAATCTCTCCATAGCATGTGTCCAGTGGTGGATGATATAGGTTAAGAGGTCAGCTGTGGATCTTGAATCGTGGAATCCATACTGACATTTGTTGATTAACTGTTGAGCATCTAGGTAGTGGAGAAGTTGGATACTGATGGCTTTTTCTTGGAGAGGACTCCGAGGTGATGGCATTTGGTTTGATAGTTTGAAGGGAGACTTCTATCTCTCTCTCTCTTTTTAGAATAGATTACAACCTATATACATATAAGACTGATTCAATGTAATGTACCAGTTAAGCATAAAAGATTGTAGAGATGATGTGAGACAGGTGTTAGATCTCAATCACAATGTTAGTATCCAAGTTATTTCGTAATTTTTTTATATCTTTTTGCTAAAAATTACAGAAGCAATTTGTCGTGTTTATCTATGCTGGAGTTTGAGGAAAAGAGTGATGCTAGGTGGTCTTCATCTTTGGGTAAAGTAATAGTGGTGCCATCAGGATGGAAGAGAGTGTTGGAAGTGTAGGTGACCAGAAGTTGGATCTGATCACATCAGCAAGGGACTAGAAGGCACATCTTCCATTTGGACAGGAGGTGAGCTTTCTCCTGTTGGCTTTTATGAAATCATATGTTGATCTGATGATATCTTTTGCATTTATTGCATGCTTTGGCATAGGCTGAGTATAAAGCATAAGTTCTGTATGTGAGCCACCTATGGCAAGATGGATTTTTTCCTTCAATTGCTTTGATACAATTTCTGGTGAAGTAGGGCTTTGATGAGGATTTTGGGTAGAGTGAAGAAAGAAGATTTCATGCAAGTGAAAAAAATTTCTGTGACTTGTTTGTAGCAGGTATTTGTTTGATGAGTGGAAGCAGTAGTCAAAGTACAGAAACAAGTAGAAATTCTGGAGGTCATCCATAATTTCTACTTGTAGTGCCAGAGGATGCAAGGTCGGGAGTGATTTGAGGGAGGGCGTTCTGTGAGAGAAGAGACCTACAAGATAGTGAGATTACCTCAAATCAAGAGTAATGGGGGGGGGATTATCAGGTTTGTGTAGGTTGATGTATGATTTGAGTTGCTTATAGCAAAGATGTCCACCTTTCATCCAGCTTGGTCATTGGCATTAGAAAGAGAGAGCCATATGGATAATTGGATTGCAGATGGTTGAGCTATGTGGAAAGAAAGGTGAAGAGGTCATAGTATTTGAATTCCTCTTCATGTTAAAATTAGTCTCTCCATTCACTTCAAGTTGAAAGTTTTCCCATAGGTACAGGTTGAAAGGCAGAGCTTGACAAATTACGCCAAACTGTACTCACCTAAGACCTTCTTTTTTTTTTTTTTTTAAATGATATATCACAATAAATCAAAAGAAGTTCCATAAAGTGATCACTGTAGCCAGTTCACAGATAAGAGTCTGTAGTTCATTTGGACTTGCAGTAATGATAACTATGTCATATTTGTATATAACATTTTATAAATAATATGTATCTCTCCTCTTGTTAAATATCAACTAGAATCAAGGAAGTGTTTAGCAGATTTTAGTGGAAATTATTGATACTGGTGAGTTCAGTTTTAGTATCTATGCCACTGTCTCATGTGTTTAAGATATACATTTTAATAATATTTGAATTCCTCTTCATGTTAAAGTTAGTCTCTCCATTCACTTCCAGTTGAAAGTTTTCCCATAGGTACAGGCTGAATGGCAGAGCTTGACAAATTATGGCAAACTGTACTCACCTAAGACCCTCTTTTTTTTTTTAAATGATATATCACAATAAATCAAAAGAAGTTCCATAAAGTGATCTTTATGGAACTTCTTTTGAGTTCCATAAAGTGTAGCTTTATCATGGTTGGAGATTTTTACTTTTGTATAACAACCATTTGAAGAAGAATAAGTCAAAAATTAATAAGTATAGAAAGACCAGTAAAAATAACATTACTTTTTTTGGAAAAAAATAATTTATTACATTAATTGTTATTATAGAATGGCCCTTTCTATATATGCTGGGTTCATATATGAGAGATTGGTTTGGTTGTCTGCTTTATAGTATGTTGGTATTGTGTATAGAAAGTTATATGATACATATATTTCTGGAATAATAACTTATCAGTTGCATATTCTAGTTCAAACAAATCAGTTGATGGTCCTTACAGGATATTCTCATAAGATTCTCTAAGTTGGAACTAGGCGTTATTCTGTTAGTAATATTAATTTGCAGGAAAATGGAAATCTGTCCTTGCAAGACTCAGTAGATATAAGGATATCATCAAGCTTCAGTTGTTTGCATAATACTGCTTCATGCAGTTCATTAAAATGACTTCTGTAACATGTGCAAGTGAATCTTCAGGAAATATTAAATCATGAAAATGGCTGAAAATTAAAATTACTGTTATTTTTTCCCAAGAATCTTTTATTGAAGTTATTTTTTATTAAATAAAAATATTCTATTTTGTCCACTCTGTAGTTACTTTCCATGTATGAGCAGTTGCATGTTTATTGAGTCCTGGTGAAAAGGATCACCTCATCAGTAGATAATCTTGTTACATTTGTTGTTTCCTTTACTGTTTTGAATTTCAGTTTTTTTTTAATATTTTTTCTTCCTTCAGATTAACTTTCTAAATACAGAAAAAGAAAGATTATTCAAAATTTGTTGCATTTTTCTGTGTATATTGTAAACATCTAATTAATAAATTGATACCAGCATGTTGTATATTAAAATTGAGATTGTCTTAAATATGTATTCTCATTCAATCCTATATAAGAGCATGAAAGAGAAGGATTTTACAGATGTTTTATAAGTTATTTTAGAATCATATTTGTTCAGCATTTCTCTGATTTCATCAACTGTACCTCATTTATAGTATAGCATAGTAAAATAACAGTTGCAGATAGGATTTACTATAATACAGTCCAGTCAAAAACATACTCCAAGTTTCATTCACTAGCATCAGTTAATAAATTTAATTTAAAACTTTTGTTGTCATAATACTTAACAGTGATGCTAATGATGCTAACAATGATGCTAATGAATGAATCTTGTAGTATGTTTAATGCCTTCTTTCAGGCATTTTCAGTAGACCTGTTCTGAATTCATATGGTTCGTGTATTTCTTTGAAGATTAATGTTGAGGGACATGTTTTTGAGTCCCTCATGTTTGACCCCATGAGGTAATAATAATATTATTATTATTATAGAAGCATGAGATAAATTTTTAGAAATCCTACTGGAACTTCATTTTTGTTGTGAATTTATGTTGATTTGTATATAGTGGTGAAGTGATTTATTCCAGCTGACCACTGGATTATCCCTTTCATCAAGTAGATATTTAACATTTTTATAACTGGTTGTTAATTTTAAAAAATATAGTGATCATCATCATTCCTGATATATACCCTCAAGGGATGTACAGGATATGATAGTACTACATGAAAAATTTACATCATTACTAACTTCCTATCTACAATTTTCCTCCAAATACGTCTGTTAAATGTCAAGACTCCAGTATTATCAGGTCTTATATTTCTGTCTTCTAAGGCACTTTTTACTGTATCTTGGCCTTCCTCTGGGTCTTTTTCCTGCCAAAGAACACTCGTTCTTTGGCAGGAAACACCTGGCAGAGAACACTTGTTTTGCTAATCTTTCCTCTCCCATTCTGTTTAAGTGACCATACCACCTGAGATTAGCTCTGCTAATGCATTCCTGGATGCTGACAATATCAAGTTCTTTCCTAATCATCTCGTTTTTAATATGATATTGCCATTGATGCCATCTGTTCATGCCCCTAATCTTTCTCAGGACTCTCATATCTGCGGTCTCTAGTCTTTGGTCAAGTGCTTTACTTCTAAACCAGCTCTCAGATCCATAAGTTGCGATTGTTTTAAACACTGTCTTGAATACAGCTAATTTAGTGTTTTGGCTAATTTCTCTCTTATTCCATATAAATTTATTCGGTTGACTTCCTACTGTACAAGCTTTGTTGATTCTGTTGTCTATTTCCATATATAACTTACCATCTTCACTAAAAATCGTGCCTAAGTAGCTGAAATGTTTTACTTGTTCTATAAGTTTTCCATTCACAATGCAGTTGATATTTTCAATGTTTCTGCCTATTTCATTGTCTTTGTCTTTTTATTGCTGACCTTCATACCATATCTATTACAACAGCTATTCAATTCAGTCAGAGAATCTTGCAGACTTGTAGCGGATTTATTTAGAAGTATAACATCATCCGCCTAAAGCAAAGAGCTGAGATGAACATCTCCAATTTTGATATTCAGGTTTAATATCACTTTCCTTCATAATGTGATCCATATAGTTACAGATAATGAATATGAGAGGGGATAATGTATCCTTGTCTGAGACCAGATTTAACATTAAACCATCTTCCTATACTTCCTTCAATTCTAATTGCTGACTTACAACTCAAATAAAGACTAAGTTTTGCATGGTATAACTGTAGCGTTTGGAATAGCTTCTCTCTTGACACCTTGTAATATGCCTTTTCCAGATCTACAAAACTTAAATACAGATCTTTGTTATATTCCCATGATTTCTCAACTATCTGTCGTAAAGTGAAAATCTGATCCTGACAGCCTCTATTTGGCCTGAATCCAGCTTGTTCTTCACCAAGCTTCTCTTCTACAATCCTTCTCAACCGTTTCTCAAGTATATTTGCATATATCTTACTAGGAACACTCAGTGAATAATATAGTTAATGATCACTATATTCTGTCATTTCAAATGATGGTACAACGTGACAGAATATAGTGGTCATTCACTTTAAATTTAAAGTGTTCTTATTAACTGATTCTTGTGATCATCATCATCATACGGATCAAGGATTTAGGCCTAACATGGCCTGTTCCAGCCTTAGAAGTCATCGTTGAATCGTTTAAGAGGACGTCCTGGTTTTCTTTTTCCTAATGGCTTGTACTTTAAGGCTTGTTTTGGTAATCTTTCTATTTTCATTCTTTGAACGTGTTCCATCCATTTATGTTTATATTTTTTAATTTTTTCTATTACTGGTTCTTGGTTTAATTCTTTCATAATATCTTCGTTTCTTTTGTGATCAAATAGGGTATACTTTGCAGTTTTTCTCATAAACTTCATTTCTGCTGTTGTTAACCTTTGTTTGTCTTTTTGTTTTATTGTCCAGATTTCGCTTCCATACATTAAGACCGGTAAGGCTAATGTATTGTATACTTTTAGTCTGGTTTGTTTTTGAACTAGGTTTGGTTTAAATATAGAGTTAATTACACGTGTTAATTTTAAATATTTTGCAATTTTTACGTTTATATCTTTTTCATTTTCATATGTGATCGTACATCCTAGGTAGTTAAATGAATTCACCTGTTCTAATGATTCTTGTGATACTCTGTCTAAATCATGTAACATCTTTGTTTTTAGTACAGATGAATATATGGTATCAAAAAGTTTCGAGACTAGGTTTGTAACATGCCAACAGATGGCAGCACAAGACTGCACGCACAGTCACAGGGAGCACCTACTTTCATAAGTCAGTGTGCCAAAAGACATCGTCCTGTGTACATCAGGAGCTGTGCAACTGATGCTATTCTGACAAAATGCATTACCACATTGTGATTTCATCATGGACAGCAAGTTAGAACAAAGAACAAACGTGAAATTCTGCATGAAACTGGGCAAATCTGTCACAGGATCATTACCGGTGACGAAACTTGGGTGTATGGGTATGACCCTGTGACGAAGCAACAGTCTTCACGGTGGAAGAGCCCATCGTCTCCACGACCGAAAAAGGTGAGGCAGGTCCGCAGCTCAACCAAGTGCATGCTTATTGTCTTTTTCGACATTTGTGCCATGTGCATCGAGAATTTGTCTCAGTGGGCCAGACCGTCAATAGCGAGTTCTACTGCCAGGTTTTGAGGTGTCTGAGGGAGGACATTTGACGAAAGCGACCGGATCTGTGGCGTGCGAAAAACTGGATGCTCGACGACAACAATGCACCCTGTCACCGAGCTCTCCTCACACATGAGTTTCTCGCCAGAAACAACATGATCTCACTTCCACACCCACCCTACTCGCCAGATTTGGCTCCTGCAGACTTTGCCCTCTTCCTGAAGATGAAGATCCAGCTCAAAGGTCACCGTTTTGACACTATTGCAGAGATCCAGCGCGAATCGAAGAAAGTGCTTGACTTGCTTCGAAAAGAAGACTTCCAGGACACATTCCAGAAGTGGCAAGAACGCTGGGAGGGCTGTATTGATATGCAAGGGGACTATTTTGAAGGTGATAGTGTGTAAACATAGATAAATAAAGTAATTTTTTCTCATAAACAGAACTAGTCTCAAAATGTTTTGATACCACCTCGTATGAGGAAGATATTTATGGGTTGACTAACTAAAAATTTTAAGTAGCTCTATTAATAGCACTTGAAGTATAAATGTTGATTGATTTGCATGCATTTAGAAATGTTGTAGTTTAAAAAATATATAAAACGACTAGAAAGAAAGTATGATATTCACAAGTGGCTGTCTTATTTCATTAAAAAATATATAAAGATTCATGTGAAAATAGGAAAATTTAGAAGCCATGAATGTCATCACAGAAACCAACATGTGACAATAAATTAATTTGAAACTAGATGTACTGACTTAATACTTGTGGATAATAGTAAAATAAATTTGTAATTTTTGATTTTCTAGTTCATGCTAAGTTCACTTTATTTTTATAAAGCAGTGTTTTTTTTTTAATTTATTTTATTTTTGGATAGGAAAATAGTTAATATAGACTTAACTATTCAGGCAGAGAGAGAGAAACACTGCTAAAATTTTTCTTTCCTTCATGATAAAAATTTAAGAGACTTCTATCATGTTTTCAGTAATAATTCTTTAATTCGAAACAGAATAAGCAGTGGGGAGAATATTAAAGATGTACACATGGATTAAGCCTTGGGCTGTGTAGGAGATGGTTTGTCTGGTGGCCACAATTGTGGGTGGGGGGGGGGGAGAAATAGCACTGCTGAGAATGGAAATTGAAAGAATGAAGACTGAGTTGAGGAGGGTGAATGAAGATATTAATCAGGAGGATGGAGAAGTTGGCTAGTGCAAGAATAATGAGAGTAGGTGTAAGAGAACAAAATCAGAGAGGAAATAGATAGGTGGATAGGGGAAGAATCGAAATTTCAGAAAGTCGAGAGAGTGTAGAAACAAGGGATCAGAGAGCAAGGAAAAGAGGAAGGTAAGAGAATGGGAAGAGAGTAATTGCTAAAAGTTGAGAGTGTGGGAGCAAGGAACAGAGAGATGAGAGAGATTGGAAACTGTAAGAGTGGGGGATGCCAGTGAGAGAAGGATGAATGAGTGAATCTGGTCGGAGCATCATGTATGCAGATTTGATGATTTGGGGTGTGCCGAATAGGTAGCTTGCCTGGTGGAATGATAGTATGGCACTAGCAGTGAAGAGGGGTGAAAATGTAGAGGAGATGATATAATAGTTGGAACGAATGACCCGAGAGGTAGTGTGAATTGTGTAGCACGAGATGTGAGGTTGATGTTAAAGATAGTGCACATTTCTGCTGCACTATCCATTTCCTGCACCAAGGAAAGATAGTGAGCGTGTTGTCCGAGTATGATAATGCAGAATGGAGGTGAAGAGTAGTAATAACAAATTAGATGATAGCAAGAATGTGTAGGAAAAACCAGTCTGGAATATGTAGATGTGTGGAGTATGTTTAAGAATAGAAGAGAGTTATATGCAAGAGATGGATTACATTTGAATGCAGAGGGGGTGCAGGCATTTGGAGGGACTGTTGTTTTCTGGACAAGTGAGTGTATTGGAGGCAGGGAAACTAGAATTGTACAGGTGAACTGTAGCAGGTATGGTCCCGTGGAGATAATGGTTTGAGAAATGAGAAGGCACGCACTATTACAGAGCCAAGTAAAGTATGAGGGGGAGTAATGCTGGCAGTATACTGGTTTTTCTGTATGCAAATACTAGCAGCATTAGCAATAAAGGAAATGAGTTTGTTGCATTGTTTAACTCAGTCTCTCCAACAGTTGTTTATCAGTGAAACTTGGGTCAACTGTGAAGAATGTTCTAACAGGGATAGATATTGAAAGGTGCAGAATATGAGGGGTGTTCAAAAAAGATTGAACTTTTTAAATAGCGCGTCAACCAGCACAGAGTGTGTGCTGCGGCTATTGAGTGCACCTAGTTGGCACGTTTTGACAAGAAACTGCCATTTGTTTCATTCTGCTAAGCATTGTTGTTGAGTTACATCTGCCAAAGTAAGTACATGCACAAGCTGTTCATTAGATTAGTGACAAAATAACAATGAAAGAGCTTGAAGAACAATGTGTGTATGTGAAATTTTGCTGCAAACTTGGTAAAAATTTTACAGACATTTCAATTGCTTAACCAAGCATACGGGGAGGACTTTATGTGCCAAATGCAGGTGGTTTAAGCATTTTAAAAGGGGCAGAACATCAGTCGGTAAAGATCCCAGGCCTGGATGATACATCAACAGACAATAACCATGTCGAGAGAGTTCTTGCTGTGATATGTGGAAATCATCATTTAACTGTCCAAGAAGTTGCTGACAAAGTGGGCATCGGCATAGGATCTTGCCATCGAATTTTGACTGAAAAACTTCAGATGAGTCACATCAGTGCAGAACTCATGCCGCTTTGTTGACTGACGATCAGAAAGAGAACCGTGTTGAAATCAGTTAGGAACTGCTTGTCAATACAAATGATAATGAAAACTTTCTTAAGAAAATCATAACAGGAGATGAGACATGGATGAGGCTATGATGTTGAAAACAAGATGCAATTGTCACACTGGGTGAGGAAAGGGTCTCATCGACCAAAAAAAGCACAGATGAGTCTGCAAAGATCAAGGTGATGTTGGTTGTGTTTTTTGATTGGAGTGGCATTGTCCATTATGAATTTGTACCGCATGGACAGATGGTAAACAGTTATACCAGGAAGTTTTAGCATGCTTGAGAGATGCTGTTAACAGGAAGAGGCCTAAATTGTGGGAAAACCAGACTTGCATCACAACAATGCGCTGGCTCACATGTCGCTCTTCATCCACAGTTATATGGCAAAGCATCAGACATCTGTTGTATCCCATCCATCTTATTCTCTGAACTTAGTCCCACAGACTTTTCCTGTTTCCCAAACTTAAAACCACTTAGAAAAGACGTTGTTTCCAAACCATAGAGGAGATTCAGGAAAATGTGATAAGAGAACTGCACCCCATCACAGAAAGTGCATTCCAGGAAGTATTCCAACAATGGAAGAAACTTTGGGAACAGTGTATCACCAGTAGAGGGGACTACTTTGATGGGGACAGTGCTTTAAATGTTATAAAATGAGCAATAAAGTCTTTATAGCAAAACATTGGTCTGTTTGAACACACCTTGTATTTTGGCAAGGTAGGGAGGATGAACGTGGTGGTGAAGTGTTACTTATTATAAGAGATGAATTATGCCCTCATAGCATGTGTGTGTGTGCATAAAATATAGATAGGTAGATTTCTTTTTTAACGATAAACTATACATTGAAAGATAGGCAACAAAAAGACTCTTTGCAGCTTATAAGAATTTATTATTATTACAGAGAATATTAACATTAACATGTATGCACTAAATTCCAGTAGTCTTCTTGGCTGATACAGGTGCTAGAGGCCGTATTCAGGGCATAGGTGGTCATCACCTTTGTTTGCAGGACAGTTTAGATGTGTGTTCCAAGGTACCTGAAACTTTGCAGAAGAGACACAGATCTGATTCTCTAAGTTGAAATTTGTAAAGCTTAGTAGAAGTTGGCACAGTGTCGTGTCATAGCCTCCACTGCATGTTGGAATCTGGTTTGGTGCACTTTGATTTATATGGGAGATCCCATTGAAAACAGGGTGGCATGTGAAGGTGGATGAGAAAGATATGGATGAATATGCAAAGGGTGAAGCTGGAGGCACTGATATGAGGAAGTGGTATATTTTCTTATAATTGGAAGTGAGACTTCAGATGATACTAGATGAAAGGTGATAAAATATCTTGCATGTATTGTGAATTTAAATAGTTCAAATATATCAGGGGGGAAAGTATGACTTTAGCAATTGAAATCCTTAGTCTGCTAAAGTCACACTTTCCCCCTGATATATTTGAACTATTTAAATTCACAATATATGCAGGATATCTTACATGGAAAGAGAAAATATACAAATAATTAGATGGGACAGCTATGGGCTCCCCACCCCCTTAGCCAACTTCTACATAGAACACGTGAAAAACTAGTTATCAATACAGCCACTCTCAAACCAATGCTATGCTATGTTGATGACTTGCTTGCTATTTGGCCACATGGCCCAGGCACATTGGATACATTCTTAGCGCATTTAAATAGCCAACATCCAAAAATCCACTTTACAATGGAACTGGAAGCTAATAATTGTCTGCCCTTCCTGGATACACCAATCACGTGTTTTCCAGATGGTTCCTTATCATTCTCAGTTTTTAGAAAACCCACACATACAGGGAGATATTTACACAAACAATCACACCATCACCCTTCTCAACAGTATGGTATCTTAAAAACGCTAACCTACAGAGCAAGAGTAATCTGTTCTAATGACAACGCTATTGTTGCTGAACTGGCTCACTTACGCCACACCTTCTTGGCCAGTAGCTATAATCCCCATAAGATAAACAAAATACTAAATGCTTCTAAGAAACCCCCCCTCCCACTATCCACCATGGACAACTACAACAAAAAATCACCATCCCATACATTAAAGGCACATCGAAAAAGATAACTAGAATTCTCAATAAACATCAACTGCGCACTGTATTCAAACCATGTGTCCAATTAGCAACTCTCATTCGACCCAAGGACAGCATCCCTCCTTTATCACATCCAGGAGTCTACAAAGTACCCTGATCGTGTGATCAAGCTTACTCGGGCCTAGCAGACTATGCTTTGGATACACCTGCACACAGGATCAACTGGAAGAAAACAAAAGTACTGCACAGAAGCTCTTACAAGTCTCAACAAATATGGCCATATAAATTTGCCTAAGATTTGGGAGACAGTCATGTTAAGACATAACTAGTACCTGCTTTCTCTCTCTGTTTTTTTTTTTTTTTTTTTTTTTTTTTTTTTTTTTTTTTTTTTAAGATACAGGGTGCCTAATTAGGACTTGAGTCTTAAACTAGTCCCTTGGTTACATCATGTTGCTGTAGTCTCGCGTACTGTGACAAATATGCTTTTGTGCTGTTAAGATGCTGGTTATAACGCCAGCAAAATATCAGTAATAAGTCAATAAATAATTACAGGTAGTCTTCATATAACGTGGATGTTAAGTTCCATAGAAATGCTGAATTATATAAATCGTGTTATGCAAAACTCAGGTCACATAGAAAAAGTAGGGTTATGTTCCGAAAGCGTTTTTTTTTTTTTAAAGATTATATAAACAATGACATATCCAACAAAAATATATTTTTATTTAATTCAGGTAATTCATGTAAGTTAAGAAAACATATAAACTATGAAACAAATACATAGTATAAAATTATAAAAACTTATAAATTGTATGTAAACTTCATTGCATATAATGCATAAATGTTTTAGGCAAAATAAAATAAAGTGTATATTTTAATTGTCATCACTCTCTTCAAAGCTAACATTTCGTAGATGTTCTTTATTTACAAGTGGCCGGACATCGTCATCACTTGAAATCTCTTGGACATCATTTGTATAATTCTCATTGCATACTTAGGCTGGTTTAGTTATCAAGAAGTCAGTAATAAGACCTTGCTTACCACAATGCTGCAATTTTTTTATTAAGTTCATAATATGGAGCTAAACAAATATCCAATTGTCTTGTGAATTTTCCGGAGCGCTCCATTGAGAGATCATTATCCACAAAATTACTTTCTTGCCAATTCAATCCTTCTGCCTAATTTCTTTAAACTGAATTCTTTAATAGATTCATTGCAATCAGAATCTTTGGCAGAACTTTCCTCATTTTTACATCATCTATTAATTGTACCAGTTCCTCATTTAAATCTATTTCCCATCAATTAATTCACTAATTTAATTTTCAGCCATATCGCAAAAGCTCTCTAATTGGCCATTACTATAAAAATTAAATTTTTACATAAAAAAGCATTACATATTATATGTAACTCACCACAAAATAAAGTGCTCATCTTGAGATTAACACACTTATGATTTTTAATGCGCTTTCCCGGCAGAAAACGAAGACAGTTTTCAACAATAAGCACTTTATACAGTAAACAATTGGCATGCATGCATGCTAAAGGGTATTTCCCCTAATATAAATTTGCTACTTATAACTACATGCGCGATAGGGCAGACGCAAATTTAACAAAGATAAAATTTGATTTTTAAGTCTCGTGTTGAAAAATATATTAAACGATAAAGGGTTGCTACGGTTTGTAGACCGTCTTATATCGAAACTGCATTGTATAAGTACCACGTTCAACAAGGGATGATACAATTTGTAGACTGCGTTATATGAGGGTTACTTGTATTTACTTATAATTCTGTGTTCTGATATAAACTGTCAAAATTAAACAACATACAGCCTGTTTGTATTTCTTCTGTAATTGTTAAGATTTTGGAGAAATTGGTAAGCGGTCGTATACAGAATTGGGTAGATGAGGGCAATATTATTTATGCAGGCCGGGCATGGATTTGTAAAGGATGTTCTTGTTTTAGTAATCTGGTAACCTTTTACAATAGAGTAGAGGTTCCCAACTTGTGTTCTGCAGAGAAAATTTGGGGTTATGCAATAAAATTAGTTTTTGAGCTCTAATTAATAGTTCAAAATATTTATGAAAAATTTATTTAAATAAAATTAAAAAATTTTCAGTAAAATCCATTGAGTCAAGTGGTGAATAAACGAATCGAATACTTGCATTCGATTCTCTCACCACTAGTTGAGACATATCCCCTGACAAAATCCAGGATTGCAGCATTCAAGTGGGGGTATCACTTGTAGATCTGTGGTGTTTAGCACTGCAATCATTTTGTGATGTCTTATGTACTTTTCATATCAAATTCATTTCATTTGTGAAAATGAAGTGGAAATCATAAATTTATAATTTTACGATTTTGTATACCCCAAATTAAAATATGGATCATTGGTTGAGAGAAGGAGTTTTAAAATAAAGTGTGGCAAGCAGTTCACATATGTAGTGACAAGGAGATTGGTAAAGTGGATGGATACTGACAAAAATACAGATCAAGGCACTAGGCATTATGTGTGTAGCAGATGAATCGAGGAAAAGGTAAGTGTTGTTTGTCAATACTAAAACGTCAGTATGACTGGAGTTATTTATTACTCAGATTCACGACCACAGGAAATCCCAAGGCCCTTCCTAATGCAGTATGTATGCGCTAAGATCTTATCAAATAGTTTGTTAGCACCATCTAAATTGCATGGACATTTTGAAATGAATCATTCAGAATATAAAAATAAAGATGTCAAATTTTTTGCAAGAAAACTTGAGTCTCTTAACAAAACTTGTTAAGAGACTCAAGTGTCAGTATCCATCCACTTTACCAAGAGATTGGTAAAGTGGATGGATACTGACAAAAATACAGATCAAGGCACTAAGCATTATGTGTGTAGCAGATGAATCGAGGAAAAGGTAAGTGTTGTTTGTCAATACTAAAACGTCAGTATGACTGGAGTTATTTATTACTCAGATTCACGACCACAGGAAATCCCAAGGCCCTTCCTAATGCAGTATGTATGCACTAAGATCTTATCAAATAGTTTGTTAGCACCATCTAAATTGCATGGACATTTTGAAATGAATCATCCATTTTTTGGATGATTCATTTCAAATGAAAATTCATTTGATGAATTTTCATTTTCATATGTCAAATGTTATCGGATAATGAAAGGGCAACAATAACTTCCTACAAAGTAAGCTACCATATAGTGCTTCCAGTATATATATTTGTATATGCTTCCATTGAGCATATACAATTTCTGAAACCCTCATTAAAACATGTATCAAAGATTTGTTCAGTGTATGTTCAATGAGAAATCCTGTCAACAACTTGATAAAATTTCTTTCTCAAACAATACAGTTTCATGCAGAATTCATGATATGGCTGAGAATATTGAGCAGGAACTTATTTTAAGACTGCAGTCATGTGATGAGTACTACTTATAATTAGATGAGGCAATGAAGTTGCAAACCTATCAATTTTATTAGTTTTCATTCATTATTACTACAATGATTCTATTGGAGAAGACATGTTACTCTGTGAAAATTTACAAACCAATACAACAGAATAAATGATATTTAAATATATCACGGATTTTATGAAGACTAGCGGAATAAGTTGGGAGAAATCTGTCGATGTATGTAGTGATGGTGCTAAGTCAGTGATAGGACCTAGGAAATGTGTAATTCAGTAACATGAATTAAAAATGTTGCTAAAACATGTATGATAGTCACTTTGTTCTTCACAGACATGCACTGTACTTGAAATGCCCCTTCATGTTTAGATGAAGCAGCAAAAATTAACTTTGTGAAAACATGACCGTTAAAAACAATATTATTCAAAATTATATGTGAAGATATGGGCAGCCAACATACATCTTTGCTGGTACATACTGAAATTAGATGACTGTCAATTGGCAGAGTTGTGAGATTGTTTGAGTTATACGAAAAGCTTGTCCTAGTGACAGTGACAAATTGCTTATCTGGTGGATATATTCATAAAATTGATATTTCTCTCTCTCGCTCCCTTCAAGGGAAAAAAAATTTTTTTTGAACACAAAAAGTTAATTACAATCATTATTACTAACGTTACGATACTGGGCCATGGCTGTTGAAAAAAATAATATGGATAATTTTCCCAACTTTAAATGACTTTTTACAGGAATCGAACTTGAAATTGATGAAGAAATTTGAAACGAAATTATTTGTCATCTAAAACCAACAATGGCACCATTAAACGAATACTTTCCTTTACTAAAAGATGACAATTACGTATTGGGTTTTCAATCCTTCCAATATTAAAGAAAAACCAGAGGAACTATCTATTTCAGAATATGAAAATCTCAGTGACCTGATATCAAACAGCCAAATGAAAGTTAAATTTAATGAAGTTTCATTAAACGAGTTTTGATGTGACTATCCAAATTTATTCAAAACGGTAATTCTTGTTTGTTGCTGTTTAGTACCACATGCTTGTGTGAAAGCAGATTTTCATTCTACACTTCGACAAAAACAAAATACAGACATAAATTAGATGTCATTCGAGATATTAGAATTCAGCTTTCCACAATTAACTCAAATTTCGAAAGAATATTGATTGAAAGAAAAAAAGAAGTTTAATCCTTCACTTTAATTACCAGTATGAATTAATAATATTTGTTTTTCCATTAGTAATCTGTTTTTTTTTTTGCATTTTCAATAAATTATTTTTGTTTCGATGCGATTTATTTATAATCAATAAAAATTGTCAGGGTTCTGCGATTAAAAGTTGCAATAGAGTAACAAGAGCAATGGATGAGGGTAATGCATAAACTGTCATTTTTTTTTTTTTTTTTTTTTTTTTTTTCAGAGGCATCTGACAGGATGCCACAGGATAAGTTGATTTTTAAGTTACAACATATGGGTTTGGATATCAGGTTAGTGGATTAGTGATTGGCTATCTGAGTAGATTATCAGAAAATTGTATATGGGGGAGCAGTATCAGGAAGTAGGAAGATTACAAGTGAAGTTCACAGGGTTCAGTGCTGAGACCATTGCCGTTCAATCTTTATGTTAATAATATTGTCAGGACTACAGGGAGAAGTTCAGTTGTTTGCAGATGATGTGAAACTTGGGATGATTATTTGCAATGGTGCTGATGTTTTGGCTCTTCAAGAGGATGTCACAAATGCAGATGTCAGTGTAATGCAACTAAATGTAAGGTTTTAAAGTTTGGGATCCACAGATAGGATACTTATACTCATTTGGTGGAGTTATGCTGGAAAAGGTGAAGGAAGCAAGGGATCTTGGGGTGATTGTGGATAGAGATTTGAAGTTCAGAGGACATATTGCAAAAGTTGTTAAGACATCTTGGAGAAGTGCTGCAATGTTGAGGAGGACATTGACTGGAGAAGATAAGTGTGGTGATCTCATTGCATAAAGCTTTGATCAGACCACATCGGGTTTTCTGTATTTGGTCACCAGGATTTATTGTCACATCAGATTTGGTCACCAGGATTTATTGTTTAATTTATAATCAGTAAAAATTGTCAGGGTTCTTCAATTAAAAGTTGCAATACAGTAACAAGAGCAATGGATGAGGGTAATGCATAAACTATCATTTGAAGGGAATGAAGTAACCTTGTAGAGAGTGCAGAGATGGATAACAAAATTGATATCAGGACTGTACAATGTGTTGGTTATGAGGACAGACTGAGGGCATGCAGACTGCAGAGTTTGATGAATATAGGGCAAAGGAGGGGGGGGTATGATCGAGACATTTAAGCTATTGAAGGGTTATTATTGTGTTAACACTAAGGAGATTTTCCATATGGTAGAATGAGGGGAAGGAGCAAGGACAAGGGACCATCCCTGGAAGTTGCATAAGGGAGTGGTGAGTAAAAGTGTAAGAAGTAAGTTTTTTGTATGGAGACTGGTAGGAGCATGGAATGCATTGCCTGAGAGGTTGGTGAACATGCAGACAGTGGATGAGTTTAAGGAGTGGTACGATAGACTTTGTGTTGATCTCCCACAAGGTCAGGAAATAATAATAATAGTAAACTTATAAAGGATAGTTATTTTTTCTTTTAGCAAAGTTTTTCAAAAAGAAACAAGTTTTCTTTTTACTTGAATCCTATCTGCTAATGTTAGAAATCAGAAAACCATGCCCTAAATTCCAAACATGAAACTGTTATCAAACTACTTGTTAAGTAGGATAGCATTTTCAAACTGTCCAATAAAATCTTCTGTTCACCTAAAGGACTTAAACAAACATTCATTCTTGCAGTGGGTCTAACATAATTTTTACCCCATGGCCTCTTAGTTGGAAAGTAAAAGCAGGATCCATTTGGCCAACTAGCATATGAAAATACAATCTTTAGCACTTAAAAGATAGCAAAGACTGCTCGAGATACAACTACTACAAACAGCTCAAAATTCAAAACATATATTATGGAAAGCAATAATAAAGCTTGTAGAAACAGCACTACTTCCCTGGCATGTCTTCAAATAAATCTACAATGCTCTATCAAGGCTGTCAATAACTTAACAGAACTCATAAATAGAAAAAATATAGGACTGGCATTAATAAAAGAACCATACAACATCAACAACAAAATATGCGGCTTTCCAAGTAATTTTAAAATATTTTCCAAAGGATCTGAAAGAAAGAGAGCTGCAATACTCGTGATCAACTCTAAAGTCGAGGCAATATTAATTTCTCAGCACAGCAACAAGGACTCAGTACTTATTGAAATTACGTACAGAGGAATTAAAACTTTTGCTGCAAGTATGTATCTAAACTATCACACCGACATAAAATATGACTTAGAAAAAATGGGCAACATCATGGATTTTACCATCAATCACGGCTTAATTATGGGAATAGATAGCAACGCCCATTCAGTTGTATGGTTTAACGAGAGCACAAACAATAGAGGTAAAAATTTGGAAGAATTCATAACATCAAATTCCTTACACATATAAACGACGAGCGTAACACTCCATCATTCGAAAATACCAGAGGAAGCAGCTTCATTGATCTAACAGTGGTGATCAATGCTATTATACCCTGGATTTCTGAATGGAAATACGAAGAAAAGGAAAGCTGTTCTGACCATCGCATAATAAGTTTCATTATCAGTAACAAAAAAATTAAACGCAATAGACAACAAAAACCATCTTATTAACATCAAATACTTCAACAATAAAACCAATCTAGAGAAATTTATAAAAGCATTAAAAAGAGAATTTTCACGCTTAATCTCAGAACATTGCTTTAATGTGAACAGTGAAAAACAGCTCAGCTTAAACAAAAACCCAGCCATCTGGGTATCAGCACAAACTGATATAGACTTCCTTGCTTCTGCACTTTCACCAGGTCTGAAAAATCCAGCGATCAAACACTCAGAACAACCAAAACGCTAAACATCGATTGAAGAAAATCAGTACTGTGGTGGAACGACGCACTAACAGTCCTAAGTAAACGTGTCAATGCACTCAGACAACTATACCAAAGAACATACAATAACCAAGATTTAAGAGAGAGCAAAAGACAGAACTACTATAAAGCCAAATACGGTTATCGATCCAAAATTGCAAACACGAAAACAGAATCATGGAAAACATTTTGTACAGTTTCAACCGTATCAAATCCTTGGAATTGCATATATAAATTAGCAGCAAGCAAGAACAAGACAACACCTATACTATGAACTATCAAGAAAACAGTGGCACCTACACTAAAAACTTAGCAGAAACTGCAGCTATTATGATAGAGAAGTTTATTCCTGATGACGATGCAGGATTTCTTCAACAGATGAAGAAATCCAAAAAACTTACAAAGAATGGAAACAGATATAGACTTTCCTGACAACGAGTCATTTGCAACTAATGAAATAGAGTCAATATTAAGATCAGTGGATCCAAGAAAAACTCCTGGAGACAATGGAATAAGCAGCGACATACTCTTAACAGCGTTTCTCGAATTTCCCCAAATTCATAACAACAGTTTACAACAAATCATCCTCAAAAAAAGGACAATTTCCTTCAATATGGAAACACTAAAAAATTATACCTATAATCAAACCAGAAAAAGAAACATCTGACGAAATTAACAAATGCAGACCAATCAGCCTCATAAACATTGCTGATAAGGTACTAGAAAAACTTCTAATAAACTGAATAATGCACTATGTCTATCAAGAAACCTATTAAACAGCAATCAATACACATTCAGACCTCAGTCCAGCACAGTAGACGCAATTATAAAGGGGAAAGAGTTTGCAGCATACAGTCTACAGCAAAAAAAAAAAAAGACTTGCTACTGATCTCACTCGATGTACAAGGAGCTTTCAATGCTGCGTGGTGGCCGGCCATAATCAATCAATTAATAGATTTAAAATGCCCTAAAAGCTTGCTCTACCTTACAAAAAATTATTTTTCAAACAGAAGAGCAACTATGACACTAAAAACTACAACTGTAACGAAAAAAGTCAACTGAGGCTGTCCGCAAGGTTTCTGCTGTGGGCCAGGTTTCTGGAACATCCAATATGACTCGCTTTTAAGACTTCCTGTCATTACTGAAACAAAAGTCATAGCCTTCGCCGATGATAATGATTCAGGGACACGACGGCTTACAGTTAGAAGTAACGGCCAACGAAGAACTCTTTAAAATTGCAGAGTGGGCACGCAAGAAGAAAGTGATCTTCAATAGCACCAAGTCTAAAGTGCTCTCCACATCTCATGAAAAAAATCAAAACAACCTGTAACAGTCTTCCTAAACGGAAAAGTTCTCCAGGTAGCCAGTGAGCTAAAATACCTAGGAGTAACAATAGATGAAAAATTCACCTTCAATAAGCACATCTCATATGTTGCCGAAAAAAGCTTACAAATAGTAAATCTCCTAGCTAAGTTGGCAAGGATTAAGTGGGGATTAGGCTAACAAGCGCTGAAAACAATATATACCGGAGCTATACCACTGATAACTTATGCTGCACCAGCCTGGAAACATACACTAAAATCGAAGATAAACTGACAAAAACTAAACAGAGTTCAACGCCTTATAGCCATACGTATAATTAAAGGATACAGGACAATATCTTTCGAGGCAGTTTGCGTTATTGCAGCTCTAACACCAATCTGCCTGAAAATACAAGAATTATCTCTTATATATGAAGTCACTTCTGGAAAATATATCAAAAGTTACAACATCGATCCAAACTGCTACGAACGTCTGCTTCACTACAGTAAGTGGCCTCACCCAGCAAAGAAAACAAATATTAAGGAGAAGGAAAGCTCTGAAAGTGACGAATTCCATATATACACTGATGGAAGCAAAACCGGAGGGAATGTCAGCTGTTCTTTCATTGCATATAACAGGCAGTCCATTATACAAGAACGCTACTCTAGACCACATCCTCTCTGTTCCAGCAACCAAGCAGAACAACTTGCTATAGTTCAGTCACTTATATATCTCCAGGAATTAGAACTCAACACCTCTCAGCAGAAGACAGCAACAATTTACAGTGATAGTAGAAGCACTATAGACGGCATAAAAAACCAGAACAACCATATTGCATTAATAGAACAGATAAGAAATTTGGTTCGAAATCTCACTCTAGAGGGATGGGAAATAAAGTTCTGCTGAGTGAAAGCGCATACTGGAATAGCAGGGAACGAGAGCAGGTCAGTTGGCTAAAGTAGTTACCAGTTAACAAGTAGTAAACAAGTTACCAGAAGTACTCGAAATCTGCTATAAAAACAATTGCAGAAGAAAAAAGCCTAGACATGTGGGAAGAAGAATGGAAAACATCAAAAAACGGATCAACAACAAAAGATGTAGAAAGTATTTTTAACTTGGGTATAGTTATGTTAAAGATACCAAGCAATTTTTTTTCAGTTTGCTTACTTGGAAAAAATGGAGTAAAACCAGGTTTAAAAATTGCTTTGTATTTTTAACACAACAACAAAAGAATTCTTTCCTAGCATCAGAAGCAGACTCTGGCTGAAAAAACGCCATTTCTCCAGGTTTAACCATGCTACTAATGGGACACGGAAAACTAAGACACTACTTACACAGATTCCATATCCTGGAATCACCATCGTGCATTTGCAGTCGACACCCTCAACAGACTGTTGACCACATACTTTAAGACTGTCAGCTATTGCAGCGCTTCCCAAACTGTGGGCTGCGGCTCCCTTGGGGGCCGCAAGTTTTGTTGAGGGAACTGTGAAATAATGAAAAGAAATTTAAATGTTTTAAGACTAAGTAGTTCTTTTTTTTTTTTTTAATCTTAAAAGAAATGCATTTAATTTTTATTATTTCTTTTATGTTATTTTTTATATTTTAATGGAAAAAATCATACATTGGTGTTCGTTCACAAATTTTGCTTCCTGCGTATTTCGGCGCTTAATATTTGTAAATATATGCTTATTCATATAAGTTTCATTTCAAAGGTATTGATAAGAAGCACAAAAAAGCTTACAAATGCAAAATCTTGAATATAAATACAATAAATATTATTATAATATATGTCTGTATTACGATTTTTTTTTTTGATGGGGGAGGGCATGAAATATTTTAATTTTTCCAAAGGGGAGGCCTTTACATCCATAAGTTTGGGAAGCACTGAGCTATTGGACTCCATCCGGATGCCCCCTAATACAACACATCATCACTTCTGGAGACAAGTGGCCAGTGTCAAGACAGAGACTTATCGAAAAGTATTACATAGAATTGATTAAATTTTCCAATAAAATCAACTTCCAGTTCTTGTAATCTAACATAAATACTGATATTATGTGAATTCTACTGTATAGTGTTAATATATGTATGTATAAAAATATAAATGTAAATATGAAAATTGATAAAAAATATAAATAGAAATGTTAATCAGTACTTGTAAGCTACATGTAATATAAGCATTGTAATGTAATGGGGCATGTAGGAATAAATTACCTCCTGGTAGGGTTACTATTGGGAGGAAAAAAACAAACAAAGAATCACTCTCGCCTGATTTGACATGTTGAATCACTTCCATTTTTTCCTCAGTGCTAAATGATTTCTGCTTTTTTTTTTAAGCTGAGGAAGATGCCAGTTTGGCTCTGTGTTTATACATTTTAAATTTATTGTTTAAATACTAATACAGGCGGTCCCTGGGTTATGGACGACCTGACTTACGGCATTTCATACTTACGAACGGGCTCATCCATAAGGATAATTAATAATTTGGGAACTAGTTTCTTCCACTCGTATAAACAACCTGCATGGTGTTACGTCGTTGCTTTCTCCTATATTTTACCTTTATTATCCCTTTGATCACCATTCTTGTATTCTACAATCGGGCCTAAGAATTATCTATTTTGGGGCTGTCTCCATTTCGTATGTTGATAAATTTATATTTTTGAGCTGCACCAGCCAATATCCTATAATAGAAGGGGACTCTTATTCAGAGAGACATTCCCAGAATTTCATGCATATGCTCATTAACAAAACTCTTTATTACGGCTATGTAGATTTCAGCTAACAGTCGTGACCTCTAATCTAACTCTATAAACTTTCAATTCCCTCCCGCTTAGCTTCAGATTTTATGAGTGGTAGTTTTGATCTCATATTCAGGCAAAACTCGGGTATATAACAAAACATGTTTATTTGGATCTTAAGGCACATACAACTATAATATATCACACATTGAATGGACTCAAGGTCATGCAAAATCAGTTAATACTAAAAATTCTTAAGTCATACTAAACAATACTAGACAAAGGAAATAAGCACAGTACTATATAAGCAATAATTCTCTTCCACAAGTTACTCATTAATATACTCAGATTTAACGTTAAAGTAATTCCAATCAGATTCTATCTGCTACACTTGTCTCATATATTGATTTCTATCACACTCAAATATAATTGTTCCCAGACAAATTTTCTAATGGAAACCAGTTATTACAAATTAGAATAATCACTTAGAGTTCTCTAGTAAACTGTCCAACTTCAACCATTACACAACTACTTTCTTTACTCTAATGCAACTGAATAACCTATAACAAAATTTCTGTACTTTACCAACTCTATGCCGGAAATCAGATCTGTCTAGTTTTTGTTAAGCACAACTCGATACTTTCATCAGATCACATCCACATGTAGGGTGTCTGATTAGGCTGCACCTTGCACCTGACGTTGTGTCTGCGTAGTCCTTGATTAGCTGCCAGACATACTCGTATCTGCTGCCGCTTCTAAGTAGATCTTCGCCGTTCCTTTCTGATGGGATATTTAGCGAAGGCTCGTAACTGCTGATGCCGACATCTCGCGCTCAGCTCCGTCTGAAATGTATCAAACATCTGTAGGAATAAGCTCACCGTCCGACATCGCTGCCCCGTGTAACGTCCATTTCTAACCGAAAAGACCAAAATCCCAGAAAAACAGCACGCATCGCCTTTTATTCCTACTTCTTGCACCCTCTTTTTTTTTTCCTTGCATTTTTTCACATGGCACCTCTCAATCTTGCCCCCTGGTTGATCCCATATTCTCTTTCTGCTCTAGGAGTGCTCTTTTCCCAGAAAGCAAACTAAAGTTACCTTCTGTGTATACCACTGCCTTAGGCGCTATGCTCAACCTGCATGGGTCGCACGTGACCTTTGGATTACTGTTTGCAACTTACTCAGTGATTTACTGTATACAAAATTGTCTTAATGAAATTAATATTTACACATAAATTCTCTACTTAACAATTTTGAATAGACAACATTGAATCATAAAAATTTACACGAAGGGAACATATATTCTTACACACACTTAATTTCTTTTATTTTCTGCTGGAGTGCAAGCTTCTCCCACAGCTTTTATATTAAACTTGTTAAATCCTGAATGAATAGTTTCCTTTTCCAAGTTCTTCATTCAGGATCTAACAATGGCATAAGTGGGTGTGTGACCCTTTATGCTGGGTCACACTTGCCACGTTTGAAGATTGTTCTGGAACTGTTTTATTCCTTTTGTGGAACACTGCTCTTCAGAAGAAAAAAAAAATCTCTTTAAAATTCTACTTGTGCTGGATAATGCTCCTGGACATCCAACATCTGTAGATACACATCATCCTAATATAAAGGCTGTATTTTTGCCACCCAACAGTACATCGTTACTAGAGCCAGTGGACCGGGGAGTCATTTTTGCATTTAAAGCATATTACTTACGACCTATTGTATTCCCGCAAGCATCGGGGCTATGGAAGATGATGTGATGACCTTTTCTGTAAGAATTATAACATCTATGATGCCATCAAAAACATTGCTGATTCCTGGTGAAGCAATCAACAATGAAAGGGATGTGGAACAAACTATGCCCCTCAATCTGTGATGATTTTCGTGGCATCGCCAAAGTCAGAAAAGCTGTGGTAGATAGTGGCAATGCACTGCAATCATCAATGAAAATGATGTCATTGACTTACTAGAGTCCCATTCACAAGAATTAAACAATAAAGACCTTATGGAGATAGAGAAGCAGCTGATAGAAACACAAGAACAAGAAGATCCAGAGCAAAGAAAGTTTACAACAGAAGAATTAGCTGAAGTTTTGTCTCATTGAAGCAGGATTTGCTAAGCTTGAGGAGCAATTTAGTTTTTTAGTTTGTTTTTATGTTCTGTTTGAATTTAAAAAAAGAGCACAATAGTTTCTGTAACTTATTATTACAGTACAGGGATGTTATTATTATTATTATAGTAATTACACTGTATTATTATTACCACATACGAGCCATTATAGTATTGTTATTATACGCATATGCGCTGTTCATCAGGGATCCAACATTTTAAGATTAAGAATTTTATAAAATGTTAATAATTTATCATCATAAAATTCCTGACATGTACCCTCTAGGGGTGTACAGGATATAATAGTACTACATGAAAAACTTACATCTTCCTATCTACAAAACTTACTAATTTGGCTTGGTTTGTGAGTTAGGGTAGAGAGACAACTTCCAGTTCAGACTTATCTTTGAATAATGTATGATAGGGACTTCTGAATGTTAGAGGTGGAAGAGTAACGGTGAGTCCAGTAGCTCGACAAGACATCAGAAAGTTCAACTACTAATGCTTGGGTAGTGGTCAAGATTTGAGAGGAAAAGCCAAAACGTTTCTCTTGTTAATGGGAAGGAAGTTTTCTTGATATATTTACCTAGGCATAAATCTGTGGTTCAAAAAAAAACAGGGGATTTATCCTGGTCAGCAACTTAATATGGTGCCAAAAATGAAACAAGAATCGAAATATGTTGAAAACAAAACCAGAAATAAAATATGTGTAAAATGATAGTAATAACTGCATCATATCGGGGACAGCATGGTTTTGTGAAGGGTAGGTCATGCCTCAGTAACTTGCTCACGTATTATAACACAGTGACGGCTGAACTGGATAAGGGTAATGGGTTTTACAGTGATTCTACTGGACCTTGCTAAGGCCTTTGACAGGATACCACATGGAATTCTAATCAGTAAATTGCAGCATATGGGAATGGACACAGGGTTGGTGAGATGGATAGGAGGGTGGTTGACGGAGAGATATCAGAGAGTGGTTTACTCAGGAGTAGAATCCACAAGACGGCCTGTGACTAGTGGTGTGCCACAAGGATCTGTTCTTGGACCACTGCTGTTTAATTTGTTCATAAATGATATAGGAAAGGATCTGAGAGGAACAGTTCATTTGTTTGCGGATGATGCGAAGTTGGGTAGGGCAATAGTGAATGCAGATGACATCAAAATTTTGCAGGATGATTTGGATAGATTGGAGGTCTGGGCTAAGGAGAATGGATGTCAATTTAATGTGGCAAAATGTAAGGTTATGCATTTTGGGGTGAAAAGATTGGCGGCAGTTTACTACATTGGTGGAACCGTGCTCCAGGAAATTGATGAGGCACGAGATTTAGGATGTTGGTGGATAAGGAATTGAAATTTAGGGGACACATTGCAAAAGTGGCCAAATCAGCTCCTCAAATCACTTGGTTGCTGAAGAATACGTTGACAAGCAGAGACAAGCAGGTTATTGTTCCTCTGTATCGAGCCTTGATAAAACCCCATCTCGGCTACTGTGCTCAGATTTGGTCACCTAGGTTTCTTCTTGATGGGGAGGAGGTGGAGAGGATCCAGAGGCGAGTGACCAAGATGATAGCAGGTCTGTGGAATGAACCGTATGAGAACAGGTTGAGGATTTGTGGGTTGCAAAAATTGGTTGATAGGCGGAGGAGGGGAGATATGATTGAGACATTCAAATTACTGAAGGGTTTCTATAAAATTAATTCAGAAGATATTTTTGAGAACAGGGCTGGTTGTGGGAGGACTAGGGGACATCCATGGAAACTGGACAAAAGTGTGGTTAGTAAAGGTGTTAGAGCCAGGTTCTTTACTTTTAGAGTAGTGAATGAGTGGAATGCACTCCCTGAGTCTGTGGTGGATGCTGTGACAGTGAATGAGTTTAAGGCGAGGTATGATAGATACTGTATGAATGTCGAATAGTTGTGATGAATATGATTTGGGGCCTCCCTCGATGAGTCTAATGACTCCCTGGAGTTGCCCGTAATAATGGTTGTTATTTCAGTTGAGTCGTGTTTTTGCTGTAAAATTATTTACAGTCTAAGATGAGTCAGGAATGTTTATTGATCCTGGTAGTCCAGAGCACTGTATGTTTTGGCAAAAATACATCAGAAGAATACTAAAAAAACTTGGATAATAAAAATTTCTAATAGCCTATCTTGAATTGTATTCAACATTGTGCCTCACAGCTAACACCTGTTCCATATTGTCTCTACAATCTTCTGTGCTTAACTAGCACTTGTGCACATGGGAGCAATCATATATCCAGCCTATTCAAAGAAAGGGAGTCAAAGAAATAGAAGTCCATCATCAAACTACCAACTAGTCACCTTCACCTCAACCTAATCCAAAATAAAGTACCACAACCTAGATGTCCACATGTAATCAGTGACAACCAGTATGGAAATAGACAATTTGGAAATAAACAGCAGAATTAGCAAAGCTGGTATGGTAGGAAGTCAACTGAATAAATTTATATGGAATATAAGAGAGATTAGTCAAAACACTAAACTAGCTGTTAACTTATGTATCTGAGTGCTGAGTACTGTTGATTATTAATTTATTTTGTTATATCAACATACTATTAATCTCCACAGTATCAACACTGTTTGCATAAGTTGCTCTCAGCGGGCAACATATCTTTCAAAACCTTAAAATTGCTCGCATTCCTAGCATTTGCAACATATTCTAGCAATGCATTCCATTCGTCCGCAATTCTCCAAATTGTAGGGAATGGTGGAAGATAGTGTCATCCAAAGTTACGAAAAAGGTCATTAACAATCAATTTCTTCAGCATCTGGAGAGCTGTCAGTTAATATGGATTTTGCCAATCAAGATCCACAGCAAATCTGGTCTACATTCACCCTTTGTGGACACATGCCATGGAAAATCTGTGCTGTTACACTTGATGTTTCCAAAGAATCTAATATAGTTTGGCATCGAGGGCTTCTCAGAAGATTGCTATCATCTTCCTCCCTTTTTTAATTGGATTGTTTTCTCTCTGGTGGTTCACTATGTGTAAAAGTGTTCTCTCTCTCTCTTCAGATATTCTTGTTAATGCAGGTGTTTCTCGGGACCCTGTTATTTCTCCAACACGCTTCTTTTTATTAAATGATCTACTCTCACTGATTTTAAAGCCTGTTCAGTTTTGATGATTATAGTACCATCATTCATCCTTCTCATATGAGCAGGAGGTGCAATGCTTAGACATCTCAATCTTGTCTACAATAGGTATTTGAAACCAGTACTTTCCAACTGGTGTGCTGCAAGATATGTGATGAACTGAACATACTTGGAGGATAAGTTCCTTTTTTATTTTGACCAAACAGTTATACAAAAAAAATGATAGGATTTGAAATCTGTTTTTCATTATCAGAAAATATTTCAGATGTTTATCTTTCAGTGAGAGAAAAGGAAGAGTTTCTACAAATTAATTAAAGATTCTAAGAAATTATATTCTTGATTTAATCCAGATGTAAGCAAACAATGTTTGCACATGAAATATCTTCGCAAGTGAGATATTTCATGTGCAAATATCTTCACTACTTGTATATAGAGGCTAATGACTTTGCATCAGTTGTCTTAGAAGAGTTTCCATCTATTGGAGAAAAGGCAATTAAGACACTTCTACCATCTAGGATCCTGACTCTGGACCATGGGGGGGGGGAGAGAAACTTATTGCAACACCGTTGACCCTTGCAGGCAAGCCCACTAGCCAATTGATCCTGGCTGGGCCATCCAGGATCCCCCTTTCCGAGTGTCCACAGGTCGCACCGCATGGCACCTGTGGACATTCCATGTGGGGCACCTGTTCGTGGTGGAGGGGACCTCCCAGTGATGGTACTGGCCGTTTTCATTCTTTCTCTTTTTCTTTGCTTTTCTTCCCATATTCTTTACTATACTTCTCCTGAGTCTTTTTCACTATCCTTTTTCCAGACCACCATCACTGGGATCCAACACCCTGCAGTGCGATCTGTGGACATCCAGAAAGGGGGATCCTGGTAGTCTTGCATTACTTTGGCCCCTACTTCGGCAAGACAGGTGGTCCTGGATGGCCCAGCCAGGATCAATCGGCTAGTGGGCTTGCCTGCAAGGGTCAACGGTGTTGCAGTAAGTCTCTCACCCCATGGTCCAGGGTCGGGATCATAGACCTGCTGCAGTGCTAGTATAGTGTCCAGGGTAGCCCTGGCGTTCCACTCCTGAGCGCAGTCTTTGCTTGCCGGGTAGTGGGCGTCCATATGTAGCTCCGTGGTGGGTGGGGAGCTCTGGCGCCAAATTAAAAATTCCTTAAATATGAATTCTTCATCCTCAGATGTTTCAGGGACCCTAACAAAGTCCCAACCAAGTACTGATAATAAAGACAGCATATGGAAACAGAAGTAAGAAACAAAAAATATCGGATACTAACAATAAGAAACAAAAGATATCGGATACTAACAAAAATGTACCAACCTTTTTAATCATTCATGCAACAAGTGAAAAACCAATTGGGAAAATGTCACCCTTCTTTATCCAAAAAGGTTTAGAAGGACTGGCAGGACCTCCCAAAACTGTCAAGAAATTGCGTTTTGGTGATATCCTCGTGGAAACAGTGTGCAAACAACATTCTGAGAAACTACTGAGAGCAACGACAATGGGTGAAATACAAATTGCAGTAACACCTCACTCAATTCCAGTAAAGGAGTGATATCAGAATGGGATCTCCTTGAGGTTCCTGATGAGGAGATATGTTCAGAGCTTAAAGATCAAGGAGTGACGGGTGTGAGGTGCATCCTGATACATAGGGATGGTCGCCTGGTCTCAACCAAGAACATCATCCTTACTTTTGATACACCTAGGTCTCCAACATCTGTAAAAGCATGGTATCTCAGCTGTCCTGTTAGAATGTACATCCTTATACATCCTTAACCTGCTGAGATGCTTTAAATGTCAAAGATATGGACATGCCCAAACTGCCTGTCGTGGTTCTACTATCTGTGCGCGATGTGGTAGTAAAGAACATGAAAATAAATCTTGCTGTGAAAAAAAAGTTAAATGTGTCAACTGTCAGGGAGATCATCCAGCATACTCTCATGCATGTCAGAAATGGAAAGATGAAAAAGAGATATAAAAAACAGAACAAAACATAACATATCAGGATGCAAAAAGAAAGCTAGCCACCATTATACCTGTTCTACGATCCTCTTATGCTGAAAAAGTAACAAAAAAGTGCCAACAGCAACTCAAACATGTATGTCTATTCCACCATATCTGAACTTTACGATCACAAGTGCTTCTCTGTTGAGTGCATTAATCACAAGACCTATGGCCTTACTCTAGAGACAACTTCAAAAATGGTCCCATTCAATGAAAACTCATCTGTCAAAAAAATTATGGTGAAGACCACTCAAAGATAAACCACCAGACACTCGCACAGAAAAAATGGATACCTCGATACCCACTGAAAGCAAACTAAGCATACCAACTGACAATAACACATTTCATGTTTTGAACACTCTGCCAGAGGAAGAGATGGACACTGGCCATCCATACTTCCCTAAATCAGTGGATAAATATAATCCGACAAAGGTAAGCCCTCAACCGCTTGAAAACCAGACAAGTCACTAAAATCAAAATGATAGGAAAATTTTTACAATGGAACTGTCATGGGATCCGCTAGAATATTGACAGTATCAAGATGTTGTTGCAGAAACGCAAACCTTTCTGTTTCTGTTTACAGTAAACTTACTTAAGACACAATGAGGACTGTACCTTTAGGAATTTCACTGTTGTACGTAAGGATAGAACTGGAGATGGCCCTGCTCATGGAGGAGTAGCTATCCTAGTGGGCAATCATACTCCTTTCCATCAGGTCCAACTTAATACTTCTCTGGAAGCAGTAGCGATTCACTTTTCTGTGGGATTCCTTATTACAGTATGTTCAATTTATTTACCACCAAATGCTGAGTTAAATGAAATTGATCTTGATAACCTTATCTCGCAACTGCCTGAACCCATACTTTTGATGGGTGACCTTAACGGTCACAATACTCTGGAGTAGTGCCAACATTAATAGATGAGGTCGAATCATTGAAAAATTTCTTGATAATAAGAACCTTTCCCTTCTAAATAATAAACTCAATACTTTCTTCCATATGCCTACCTGCTCATATTCTGCAATTGATCTTACAATCTGTTCCCCTTCCGTTCTTCTACTGCTCGTGTGGGACGTTGAAGAGAACATATATGGAAGTGATCACTTTCCTGTTCTTTGTACGATGTCCTCACAGAAACCATGTTCACCCACATGGATACCTATATGGAAAATGGACCAGGCTGACTGGAACACTTTCTCTCATCTTGCAAAATTTAATGCTGATGCCATCAGTCAAACACCTATCAATGAAGCTGTAAAATATATAACAGAATGCATTGTCCAGGCAGCAACAACCTCCATCCCAAAAACATCATCTCGATTTCCAGTCTATCCAAAGCCTTGGTGGAACGCAGAATGTCAAGCAGCCAAAATGGAGCATATTTTGTAGATACCCCACCACATCAAATTTAATAGCTTTCAAGCGTGCTCGAGCCAAAGCACATTTTGTAAGACATCAGAGTCAAAAACAATCATGGATCCAATTTACTACATCAATTAATCAAATGACCAGTCCAAAAATTGTATGGGATAAAATCCGGAAAATGAAAGGCAGATATAGTACACATTGTTTGTCCACCTTAGACTATAATGAAAGTGTTCTTGCTGATCCCAAAGCTATTGCAGATACTTTGGGAGAAATGTTTGCTAAAATCTCAGCAACAGCTTCATGTTCTCTGGAATTTTTTAATACTGAAAGAGCAGCAAGAGAAACAAAGGCTTAATTTTTCTACCAACATTCTTCATCCATTTGTCAAGGAGGAACTAAAGAGAGCTTTCCTACAATCTCACCCTAGTGCAGTAGGTTCTGATGACATCCATTATGAAATGATAAAACATCTATCATCATCTTCTCTTATTATACAATAGAATACTTGCAGAGGAAGAGTTTCCAAATTCTTGGCATAAGTCAATTGTCATTGCTATCCCAAAACCAGGAAAAGATCCAACACAAGCAAATAATTATCGACCCATTGCTCTGACCAGCTGTCTTTGTAAGATACTAGAGAAAACAGTTAATGCCAGACTTCTCTGGTATTTAGAAAGCAACAGTCTTCTTTCCAATACACAATGTAGTTTCCGTAGACATCGATCAACTGTAGACCATTTAGTTCGGTTAGAAACTTGTATAAGAGATGCATTTCTGAAGTGAGAACATCTTGTCTCTGTTTTTTTTTGACATGGAAAAAACTTATGACACAGCCTGGAGATATGGCATATTAAAACACATGTATAACCTAGGTCTCAAAGGATACCTCCCTATATTTATCAAAAACTTTCTGTCCAGGCGAACTTTCCAAGTCAGAGTGGGAAGATATCTCGACCATATCTTCAAGAACAAGGTGTTCCCCAAGGCTCTGTCTTAAGTGTAACCCTTTTTGCTATTAAAATCAACTCAATCATTGAACAGCTTCCTCCCACTGTAGACAATGCTCTATATGTTGATGACTTCACAATTTACTGTCACTCATGTAACATGAAGGTAATTGAAAGACAACTTCAGCAAGCAATTGATCATGTCTCTTCTCTCTGTGGGCTCTTAATAATGGGTTTAGGTTTTCAACAGAAAAAAGTTTCTGTGTACACTTCTGTCGAAAAGGCACTCATCACCCAGATCCTGAACTAAGAATGGGACCTACTGTTATTCCAGTAACTACTGAAACCAAATTCTTGGGACTCATTTTTGACAGAAAACTCGCATTTCTAGCACACATTCGTCAACTAAGAGAAAAATGCAAAAGAACTTTGAACCTCCTTTGCACTCTATTGTCTATTGCAGTGCTTCCCAACCGACGTGCTTTAGCACACTGGTGTGCTGCAAAAAATTTAACTGCAAAGTCCTGATTATGGGGCGACGGTACCAGAGGGCTAGACTGCCGAGTGGTTCCCTTTTTGCTTTATTGCTCTTTTCTAGCTACGCACATGTGAAGGCGACCTCCCAAAATGTCATAGGTGCCATTCATCCCTCCCTCACATTTTGCATCTACGATTCAGAAGATCATTGCTCTGCTTCAGTTCCAACTGTCATTAATAGGCATTTTCCTAACACAGTTTTGCGTGTTCTGGTATTTTGGATGCCCTAGTTACAATGCCTATTTGATATCCTCAATTATAATGTGGTATTTTTAGTTTCACGTGATCTATATCTTTCTATTCAATGGCTTCTTTATTTGCATATATTTTAATTCTATTAAATTTAATTTTATAAAATAAGTGTTCTAAAAATTTAATCACAGTTTCACTCAGTCAAATCTGACAATTTAGTTCATAGATGCGATATAAAAACTATGTCAAATATCAATTGCTGAGGATGTATGGATTAGGTATTTTCATTCCATTTGTTTTGTTTACTTTCACATAAGAAGACTTATCTGAAACAAATATCTAGCTGGAATGTTTATGTATTATAATGCAAAAATATTTGAAAGAAAGATCTTATTAATTGAAAGCCTGTATGAAATAGAAGAAATTAATCACGTTAACAGAAAAATGTTCCTTCATAGTGTGTCGTGAAATTATTTATGCTTGTGAGGTGCACCATGAAATTATTTATGCTTGCGAGGTGTGCTGTGATGTGAAAAAAGTTGGGAAGCACTGCTCTACTGGGTGGGGTGCTGATCGAGCTTCGTTGCTCCATCTTTATCGTGCACCAGTACGTTCAAAGCTGGATTATGGGTCCCAAGTCTATGGTTCGGCAAGACAGAGTAACCTACGATGGTTGGATTCCATCCATCAGGGTATACGAATAGCTACTGGTGCCTTTCGCACCTCACCCACTCCAAGTCTCTATGTAGAAGCAAATAAAAAGTCTATGGTTCGGCAAGACAGAGTAACCTACGATGGTTGGATTCCATCCATCATCAGGGTATACGAATAGCTACTGGTGCCTTTCGCACCTCACCCACTCCAAATCTCTATGTAGAAGCAAATAAACCAGCTCTATCACTTCGACGGAAACAGTTGTCTTGTAATTACGCCCTAAAAATAAAATCTCTCCCAGATCACCCTACATGGAATAGTATCTTCTCTCTGCATTGGGAAGCTCAATATCACACACATCAAACTGCTATACATCCTTTTGGTATGCATATTAAAGAAACTGTGCAAGCCATTAGTATAAATGTTGACAACATTACCTACACTAAACATGACAGCATTCCTCCATGGCAGGTTTGCACACCATCCTGCAATCTCTCACTTTGTCAACCACAGAAATCTTATACCCCATTTACCTGCAATTGTTTAATGCACACAGAGCAGCACACGCTGATTTCTCACCCATCTATACTGATAGTTCAAGAACTAACACTTCTGTTGGCTGTGCTGCTGTATTTCCTGACATTATTATCTCTCAAATCAGATCCCACCTGATTGCAGTAATTATACAGCAGAGTTACATGCCATTCAGCTTGCACTTGTGCATATAAAACAAAACTGCTACCAAAAGTGTATAATTTATACACTCATTGAGCTCTTTACAGGCTATCTCCTCTCCTATGTATAATCCTCATCCAGTACTTTATGAAGTGCTACACATGCTTCACAAAATGAAAATCCTTAATTTCGATGTTCAGTTCTGCTGGATTCCCAGCCACATCGGAATCAAAGGAAATGAGGCTGCAGATACAGCTGCAGCTGCTAAATCAGCCCATACCTTCTCCACATACTATTTGACAGTTCCATATTGCTCAGTGGGAGTTAACATGGCAAGAATCATCAACAAAAAATTATATATCATTAAACCCGAAATTAAACACTGGCATTCTAGTCAATGTACAAAGAGAAGAGAGGAGGTTATCCTTGCTAGGCTCCGCATAGGTCACAGTCACTTTACGCATTCTCATTTATTGAGAGCTGATGATCCTCCCATATGTGAAAAATGCAACACACATCTCACTATTCATCATATTCTGGTAGATTGACAAAAATTTACATGAGAGAAGAATGAAATTTTCAGCTGTCTAACCAAGCCATATGCACTCAGGGAAATGCTAGCATACTCAGGCAAATTGCATGATGTTTTTAATTTTTTAGAAAGAATTAATTTGTACAAATACATTTGATCATAAATTTGTTTATATGTAAATACTTTTTTTTTTTTTTGCTTAACTTAACTTTTATACATATATATCATTCATTAGGTTAAATCTGACCAATTATATATTACCATGGGCCTTGATCTTGTATATTTGTATCTCCTTGCTGTAATTTTGTTAATATGTAAATACCATAATGCTAAACATAAATTTTATGCATCAATGCTGTATAATTCCTTTCTGACTCTTTAAGTATTAGTATAATAATGTTTGTTGTAATCTTATTAGGTGTAGATACTGCTTTCCTTGACTTGTTTTGTATATACATATGTTAACCTATACTACTTATCTATTTATGTACTGCTGAAATCTCTGCAGTAATTTTGTTTATATGTAGATACTGCATCACTTAACGTACATTTTGTGTATGCATCTTATTTACTACTTTATTTTTCGAATAATTATGTAGTGCTGTAGGACATCTTACCTATTTGTGTACTTTCTAGTAATTCTGTTTATATGTATTCTAAATTCTGTTTCTACCGCATTGCTAAATTTAATTTTCATCCATGCATATTGTATAATAATCCCATTTTGCCTATTTTTTGTACTGCTATTATAATTTTACATATATATAGGTACTGCATTTCTTGGCTTAGTGTTTCATATATTAGTATTAACTTATATTGTTAACTATTTTTGCATTACTGTAATAACCTCTGACCTTGTGTGTTGCTGTGTGCCCTCCACAGCAGTTCTGTTTACCTAGAGATGCTGCTTTGTGAAACTAGATTCTTGTACAGACATATTGTTTACAATTTTCTGTAAATGCTAATGTAACCTTTAGTATGGCACAGTATGACCTTTGTAGTTTTTGTGCCAAATAAACTATAACCCAACCAACCATCTGCCAACTTATCTCTGTAAACAGCTTTCTCGTTGATGTTCATGATCAAGAATTTGAAGATGTCATGTTTATTATTATTATTCGTGACACCTCCAAGGAGTCTGAAAACTCATCGCGGGAGGACACCCACTGTACATCTCTCCTTCTCCACCACTACCCAACCTCTACTATCAATCAACTACATCAGCATCATCTACCGCCCACCACCACCACCAGCAGAAGTATTTTTTGTCTGTAAATTGCGTGTGTTCTGAAGGGCCAATTTGTCTGTATGCGGGATGAAAAACCTGAGTTTCCGGGAGAAAAACCCTGCCACATCCGTATGAGATCGGCTAACTCACCTTCAATTGAAAAAGTCCATATATAAAGATTCCTCCCGTCATGACTGGAATCTAACTCAAGCCTTTTCCAATTGAAGGGTACAATGTACCGTCGTCCTTCCATTTGTGCTACGGAGGCGCTAAAATGTTTAAAAAAGTCTTGATCGGGAATTACATGTAGCTCTTTCAAGCACTGATGTAGACTTAAAAAAAGTTCTGTTTGAGGAAACAGGATTGAGTCTCTCATTGAACAAATTAATTATTATTTGACTTCGTGATCATTTTGTAATGGCAGTGCAATAATAAATTATGAAATTTAAATTCTTTTTTTTTCTTTATTTTCTCACTAAGTTCTAAAATAAAACTGGCAGTGGGCATTAGTATCCACCTTTTATACCATTTATTACAGCCTACATCAGTCAAGACGTGACTTGCATCCATATTTCATTATATCATACTCTTGTTATGATATAATGAAAGATCTTTATTACGAAGAATCGCATTCCAGTTTTTCAAAATTCATTTGGTGCTCCCATGCACAATGTGAAGTTAAGAGTTTGCAAGAAATGGTACATATAATGATTATTGTGCTGTGATGCAAAAAAAAATTGGGAAGCACTAACTTCATACCATCCTGCAATGGGATAACAACAACAACCTATTCACCTTCAGTGCTTCCAAATACAGTTTGCCTGTTTTCTCACAAAAAAAGAACTTAGTTCTTCTCCACTTAGTTTTCATAACATGCAGCACTGTTAAGTTCTATTTTGGAACTTAACAACTGAGACCAGATCTATCTTTTTAGATTGGCAGTTACTCCATCCTTATCATTTACTCTATCTGAACAATATTGACTTCATTGTCTCAAGCCATTATGTGAATGCATGGAATGTGCATATCCCACATTTTTAACATAGCAAAAAACTTTTCTAATAATCATCTTACTTGTGTGACTCCCAAAGAAATGCTGCCCATCTCTCCTACATTCTCCTCATGCTAGCTGCCATACCATATCTTTCTCTTAGTTCTGACCAGGACTCCAAAAAAACAAATTAAATCTACTAGCCGCAAAAAAATTTTACTTCTTCAAGCTTATTTAATTTTTAAAATTTAATTCTTACTACACATTGCACATAATTATACAGAAATATCTTTTCCTTTCAACGTTGGTTTAAAATGTACTCCACTAACGCCTGATGTTTATTTACATAAGGGTTTCATACGTCCTGCAGTGTGGCTTTTCCTGAATAAAGTACTGCCGAGAGGGGCTATTGTGCATCATCAATATCGGGGCAGAGGGCTCCGCTGATGAACTCAGTTTCCCTTTTATTAAATTCATATGACTAAAACCTCAATCACGTGACACTAAGTAATGTGCATTTAAAATATAGTTAATATTTATGATACACATTACTTAGCGTTCATATTATTTTAAGAACATAAATGCTTAAAGCTAAGAATTATCCTTGTTACAAGGTCCTAGAGAAATGTGTATCAGTAATGGTCTCTTTATTTAATTTCTTTTGTTTCCTAGGATTCTGTGACACTTAATGCAACCTTTTCTAGTTTTAAACGAGTGTATTTGAATATATTTAACGATAAAAAATGATGTAATATTTTAAGTGTATATGTATATAGTTTTAATAAAGAAAAATACATTTACTCTGGATATGCACAGATGTAAATCAGCGCTACTGCTTATTTTCATGTTATAATAAAATACTGCATAATTAATCATTGTGCATTACTGCCGAAATTATTTTAACATGCTACGTACCTCAGACATTCCGTAACTGTATGTGTGCATGTTAATATGCAGTGTGAATTTCGATAGCAGTATTATATTTCCGACATTGGTTGGTAGTTTTAAATTGTTTGCGCTTGTAACGAAAGAAAGTTCGTGTAGGTGAAGTGCTTGCGCGTCTCCAAGCTGTTAAATCACGTGCTCAAAGTTAGCCAATAAAAGTATACACTGTTTGGCGCCAAGTTTTACATGCTCTTTGCTTGTTAATCTTAACGTGTGTTTAGTCGATGTTATAAATTCGGTTAAAGAAAATAAAATGCATTCGCGTGAGAGAAGACGATTGTCATTAACCAAAGCAGCAGAGTCTTGTCTGAAACTTACCGATTTTTGGTAATTCTTTTTTTGTTTTGTTAGCTTCTGTTATATGTACAGTTGGACTGTACATATAGCAAACATAGCGTTAACAGTATAATTTGCCCATCTAAGGTGCATGCAACCTAGAATGCTAGTCTCCTGATTTTGACATTTATTGTTCGATGTTTATTTGTTAGTTTAATACGTCGTGCAGTGTAAAATTGGAAATTAATCTGTTTGCCATTTTACCATCCTCTCAATCCAGAGACTGAGATTATGTTCCATGAAAAGCGCTAGTTACACACAGTTGCTGCTAAAGGAATCAATGAAGATCACGTTGAGGTGTTTCCACTACATTCAGTTACTTCATTGTAACTTTCGTATCGCATTCCTTTTAAATTAAGTCTGTTTACACGTGCTAGTTGTTTATATATAATATATAGGCTTATTTTTGAAAAGATGTGATCAGTCGCTAAGTGAAGTCCTTGAATTGCAAATAGTCTCGTGGTTATCAGCCTTTAATTTTTATTCTTTGTGATTTTTTTTAATCCCACATTCAGTAAAAATTTGTCGAGAAAAATGAAAGTCCTAATTTATAAACATTCCTACTAGAGAATTTAATCATAAACTTGCTAGATAACCTATAATTTCTGTTTGAGAATGTACTAGAATATATTTAACGATTAAAATGCTGTGATATTTTAAGTGTATATAACTTTAATAAGAAAAATACATCTATGTTTGCATTAACCATCATATAATGCTGCTTTGTTTAGCCATTCGCATTTTTAACCTTATAAAATATTGAAATATCTGAATTTTTTTAAAAGAATTTTCGTATGGACGAAAATCGTACATCATACAAATCAGTTGTGTTATTTAAAAAGTAATTACTGTTGCATGATGTCTTCATGGAGGCCAGTCTCATTGCTTGGTAGGCACTCTACACTACATAAACACTGCACAATCCAGTCTGCATTACTACACAGTTTGTTTGCAGGTGATAAACAAAAAAAAATGTTAGCCTGCAACAAGCAAAGATTTCTCCAGTCCTCATGACAATCAACAATTCAACTCATGCATGCTCTGATGGTGTGTGTGTGTGTGTGTGTGTGCTTGCCTGGTTGGCCAAGTGGTTTGCATATCCTCTCTCCAGCCAAAAGACTGCAGGTTTGAATCCTGCCGTGGGCATGGATGTTTGTGATTGTCTGTGGAAATACTAGTGATGGTGGTGGGCAGTTGATGTAGTTGCGGTTCATTTGTAGTTGGTAGATTGCGTGGTGGAGACAGATGTAGAGTAGGTGCCTCCCTCAATGAGTCTTTGGACTCCCTGGAGGTGTCACATAATAATAATAATTTACTATAAATCAGCCGCATCATAGAAAACCATGCACAGTTTCGTATTATAGTGTAGCGTGAACAATAGATCAAATAATATAGGTGGATGGGTAGTGTATACTGACCTGAGTTCCTAGACTCGATGAAGCATAATCATAATAAATGAAAAATTGAAATAATTATTAGGTGAAGTAATAATCTTAGTATTATGTGATACTGTTTGATTTTTAATTGTGCAGTCTGTGAAATCCCATAAATAAATAGTCTAATTATACAATATAATTTTTGTTTATTACTTAAATGTATACCCATAAAGAAATTTCTTAATGTAAATTGAATTATCTGACATAATACATATACACTAGTATTAACAGTATTTAATTGCTTACTCATGTACATCTTATTTTATGATGTTATTCTTGGCTGATCACAAATTTAATACCTGTTTACTTTATTGATGAGTATTCTTTGGGATAAATGATGGATTGAAAGCTTTTTCAATGGCAACTCATTTAAAAATCTCTCAAATGAGTTGCCATTTGAAAGATTTTCAGATACACTTCAAAGTATGACAATATTCTTTACAATAAATTATAGCACTTTTACTTGGGGGAAGAGGGGAGATCATGGCCATTTTCTTCTTTTCCTCTTTTGGAAAAAGGCATAGTCTCGAAAATTGATTATTATTTTTATGTGATTCATCCAAGTGATCAAATGACGCATTGCAGGAGAGCACTCTACACACCTACTGCTTAAATCTCCAACTACACTACTGTCCACCAACATTTTAAGATTAAGAATTTTATAAAATGTTAATAATTTATCATCATAAAATTCCTGACATGATAGGGGTGTACAGGATATAATAATACTACATGAAAAACTTACATCTTCCTATCTACAAAACTTACAAACTTCCTGTCTACAGTTTTCCTCCAAATCAAGACAAAACTACCTGTCAAGACTTCCAACATTATCAGATCTTATATTTCTGTCTTCTGAGGCACTTTTTACTGTATCAATCCAGCTATATCTTGGTCTTCTTCTGGGTCTTTTTCCTGCTAACGTGGCAGAGAACACTTGTTTTGCTACCATACCACCTGAGATTAGCTCTGGTAACACATTCCAGGATGCTAACAATGTCCTAATAACTTGTTAAATTATTTAAGGCCTAAGCCATTGGATTTATTTAACAGTCATGATAAATTTATTTATTGGTAAGGAATTAATAAAATCTTAGTTTATCTTTAGTTAAATAGTACTTGGAGTTACCATAGGTTATTGGATAAATTTCTATTTTCTTTAGATTGTATTCACAGAATTTGCCAATTCCTTCTATAAGTCATGGAATGTATCATCTTCTAGACCTGAATAAATGAAAAGAAAGTCACATATTCACTTATTTTTCATTCGTTTATTTAAAATTTTTACTGAAAAATTAGCTTAAACATGCATTGGGGGAGGGGGGGGTCATAACTGTCAAACATAAAAATAAAATTTTTATGTTTGACAATGATATATAAACATGTATTAGATTCATGTTGATTGACTTTGCATAGAACAACTCCACTCTAGATGGTACGGTTTATTGTTTGGAATCTTGATTAAAATTTGTTGTCATCTCTAGATAAGACTGTTAAGCAAAATATTACAAAATATAATAGTACATTATATTTTGTAATGCTACTAGTAACAAACTTAATCTACAGTATATATGTTGAGAATGCATCAGTGTTCAGCTGCTGTCATAGTGATGACAGTTAAACACATAATTTTAAGATTCATTATATAAGAATACCATGTAAATGGGCATTTTTAAAATTTATATGACTTACAACCAATTTTAATTGCTTGTATGATTTGGAGAGGACACTGTTTATTACATGTGAACCAGTTGAGTATAATTAGGTAAGCTTTCTGTATTCCGTCTGTAAACTACCCCTTTCACTAGTTTCTTAATTGAAATATGACATTGAGTAATTTTAATGTAGAATTTTGTTTCCTTGTCTAGGAAACGGTGCCAGGTAACAAAAGTTATACCAACAGATAAAGGACTGAAAGCTTTATCTCCTAATAAGGAAAATAGTTCTAGGTAAGTGTTTTTTTTTTTTTTTAATTGTCCCGTGGGGGGGGGGAGAAATTATCCTTTATCGAAGATATTCTACCAGGCAAAAGCAGTCAGACTTAGAACACTGTCTTGTATACAGCTGATTTAGTGTTTTGGCTAATTTCTCTATTATTCCATAATAATTTTAGTTTAATCCTTTATCCAAGTGTGTGCAAACAAAGTTTGCACCTGAAAGTATCTTCAGAACTGGGGTAAAGTGGTACAACACCAGGCAACTCCTTGCAAAGGTGGAGCAAGCTACCAACACTCCTATCTCAGTATCTCCCATAATGCAAAACACATCTCCTTGCGGATATGTATAATGTTATGCATTAAGGGAAGGGCCACAACTAGTTGAAACTTCAGACTAGTTTCGACCTTTATTGAGGTCTCTTCAGTGGGAGCCAAGCCCAAGTGGAGATACCAAGGCAGAAGCATTAGCAAAGTCATCTCCTCCTATAGGAGCTGCCAAACGGTGTGCCACCTTTTTATTAAATTACTCTGGATTTAGAGAAAGATGGTGAAAGTTTATTTTTCACTTGGTCAGACTATAATAATTTTAGTTTAATCCTTTATCAAAGTGTGTGCAAGCAAAGTTTGCGCCTGAAAGTATCTTCAAGACTGGGGTAAAGTGGTACATCTCCTCCTATAGGAGCTGCCACTCCTATAGGAGGAGATGACCTTGCTAATGCTTCTGCCTTGGTATCTCCACTCGGGCCTGGCTCCACTAAAGAGACCTCAGTAAAGGTCGAAACTAGTCTGGGTAGTGGCCCTTCCCTTAATGCATAACATTATACATATCCGCAAGGAGATGTGTTTTGCATTATGGGAGATACTGAGATAGGAGTGTTTGGTAGCTTGCTCCACCTTTGCAAGGAGTTGCTCGGTGTTGTACCACTTTACCCCCAGTCCTGAAGATGCTTTCAGGCGCAAACTTTGTTTGTACACACTTGGATAAAGAGGATTAAAAACTAAAATTATTATAGTCTGACCAAGTGAAAAATAAACTTTCAACATCTCTATTATTCCATATAAATTATTCAATTTGCTTCCTACTGTACCAGCTCTTCACTTAACATTGTGCCTAAATAGCTGAAATGTTTTACTTGTTCTGTGGGTTCTCCATTCACAATGCAGTTGATATTTTCAATGCTTCAGTCTATTTTCATTGTCTTTGTCTTGTTATTGCCGACCCTCGTGCCATATCTATTACAACAGTTATTCAATTTAGTCAGGGCATCTTGCAGACTTGTAGCGGATTTATTTAGAAGTGTAACATCCACATAAAGCAAAGAGCTGAGATTAAAATCTGCAATTTTGATATCAGGTTTAATACCACGTTCCTTCATAATGATCCATATAGATAATAAATAACAGAGGGGACAATGTACATCCATGTCTGACACCAGATTTAACATTAAACCATCTTCCTGTACTTCCTTCAATTCTAACTGTTGACTTACAACTCAAATAAAGACTAAGTATTGCTTGATATAATGGCACCTTGTCATATGCCTTTTCTAGATTTACACTTAAATACAGATCTTCGTTGCTATATTTCTATAATTTCTCAACTATTTGTCGTAAAGTGAAAATCTCCTGACAGCATCTATTTGGCCTCTAAATCCAGCTTGTTCTTCAAGCTTCTCTTCTGCAATCCTTCTCAACCATTTCTCAAGTATATATCTTACCAGGAACACTCAGTAGAGAGATAAGTCTATAATTCTGACATTCAATTTTATTTCCTTATATATATATATATATATATATATATATATATATATATATATATATATATATATAAGGAAATAAAATAGTACCTATATATATATAGGTACTATGAGAGCTCTAGTAGTAAGACTTATACGTTGGTTAGACATAACTGGTAATTAATTTACGGAATTAACAACGCATATGAAGTATTTAATTAAAGATAACTTTAATGAATCACTTCTATATTTCGGCAATGTCACATTGCCATCTTCAGGAACATAAAGATATGGTATGTGCACTAAGGAACTAACAAAGCAAATGAGGAAGAAAGTAAGAAACTAATTTTGTTCCTAAAGTCCTAATGGTGCCCTCTTGTGGGCTAATTTGGTAGTCTTGGCAGTTGGGCTGAAGTTCTCATAATGAAAGTCTCCCAAATTTGGGGCAGTTTCATGCACCCAAATTTGTTGAGGTTAGGAACGTTTTTTAGAGCTGCTGAAGATTCTTTGAATAATCTTTCGTATTTAAACTTGCTGCGATGGATTATTTTTGTTTTCTTCCAACGAATTTTTTGGTGGGTATCTAAGGCATGGTCTGCCAACCCAGAGCGGCTGTACTGGTGAAACTGGATGTAGTCTTGGTGTTCTGAAATCCTGATATTTGTTGTTCTGCCTGTTTGGCCAAAGTAGGACAATTTGCAGCTGCAAGGGACCTGGTATACACCAGGTAGGTCTTTGGTAGAGCGGATAAGGGATGCCAACTTTTTATATGGTCTGTAACAGGAAGTAAGGTCATATTTTTTGAGGATATTAGTTATTTTTTCAGAGGTGCCCTGGATGTAGGGGATAGTGATAGACTTGGTGTAGTCTTTATTGTGGAGGGGGGGGGGGGGTTGTGGTTTACAGGTTAGATTAGAACTATCCACAGACTCCTTAAGAAGGTCACTTCTTGGCCTGTGGAAGTCACCAACAAACTTAAACCTTATAACTCTAGACCCCCCCCTCCCCCCCGATTATATGGACTCCCAAAAATACATAAACAAAATGTGCCATTGCGTCCCATAGTGGATGGCATTGATTCCCATACATATAAATTAGCCAAACATTTAGCCAAAACGCTCACACACTACACTGGCAACACACCATCACACATAAAAAACTCAGCCCACTTTAAAGCCAGTATAGAAAACCTCACACTCCAACACACTGACATAATGGTCAGTTTTGACGTCTCCTCCCTATTTGCTAATGTCCCACTCAAAGAAACCCTTGAGCTCATCCAAGCCAAGTTTCCTCCCGATATCTCAGCCCTATTTCAGTTCACAATGAACTCAGGCTATTTCGTTTGGCAAGGAAAGTTCTACAAACAGATAGAGGGGACAGCCATGGGTTCACCACTTTCCCCACCCTTGGCCAATTTCTTTATGGAGACATTTGAAGAGAAAGCCTTAAACTCCGCCCCACAAAAACCCACTATTTGGCTTCGTTATGTGGATGATGTGTTTGCTATTTGGCCACATGGCTCAGACACACTCCACTCCTTCCTAACACACTTAAACAACCAACATCCCAGAATCCAGTTCACCTTAGAAAAAGAGGAAAACAACACCCTCCCCTTCCTAGACACTTTAATCACCCGCCAGCTTGATGGATCTTTGGTTTTCTCTGTTTACAGAAAACCCACCCACACTGGCAGATACATTCACCAGCAATCCCCCCCCCCCCTCACAACAATATGGGGTGATAAAAACACTATATAACAGGGCAAAATTAATCTGCTCAGATGACAAGGCCCTGACTATGGAACTAAACCACATCCTCAACACTTTCTTAGCCAATGGCTATAACCCCAAAAAAATCCAAAAAATACTAAAACCTGTAAACAACAACCCCCCTCCACAATAAAGACTAGACCAAGTCTATCACTATCCCCTACATCCAGGGCACCTCTGAAAAAATAACTAATATCCTCAAAAAATATGACCTTACTTCCCGTTACAGACCATATAAAAAGTTTGCATCCCTTATCCGCTCTACCAAAGACCAACCACTTCCCCTAGACCTACCTGGTGTATACCAGGTCCCTTGCAGCTGCAAATTGTCCTACTTTGGCCAAACAGGCAGAACAACAAATATCAGGATTTCAGAACACCAAGACTACATCCGGTTTCACCAGTACAGCCACTCTGGGTTGGCAGACCATGCCTTAGATACCCACCATAAAATTCGTTGGAAGAAAACAAAAATAATCCATCGCAGCAAGTTTAAATACGAAAGATTATTCAAAGAATCTTCAGCAGCTCTAAAAAACGTTCCTAACCTCAACAAATTTGGGTGCATGAAACTGCCCCAAATTTGGGAGACTTTCATTATGAGAACTTCAGCCCAACTGCCAAGACTACCAAATTAGCCCACAAGAGGGCACCATTAGGACTTTAGGAACAAAATTAGTTTCTTACTTTCTTCCTCATTTGCTTTGTTAGTTCCTTAGTGCACATACCATATCTTTATGTTCCTGAAGATGGCAATGTGACATTGCCGAAATATAGAAGTGATTCATTAAAGTTATCTTTAATTAAATACTTCATATGCGTTGTTAATTCCGTAAATTAATTACCAGTTATGAGAGCTCTGTTCCAATCATCAGGAATTCGTCCCTCTCTCCAGGCCTTCTGAACTATGCAGTGCAGCCACTATAAGACTTATACCTCTATACTTGAGCATTTCTGGTCGAATATCGTCTACTCCTGCTGCCTTTCCACATTTCAGGCTTTTGATGGCTTTTTCTGTTTCAAGTATGGATATGTATTCCTGACTGGATGTCTGTTGAGTGTTTTTTTTTTTTTACCACTGTGGTGTGATCACTGCTTGTTTCATTTAGCAATTTTCCAAAGTAATTATTCCATATTTCAAGGATATCTATTTCTCCCATTTTCATGTCACCTTTATCATCTCTGATTCCTTTTACAGCACTCTTTCCTCCATTTCTGAGCTTCTTCAACAACCTCTAGAACACCTTGCCACCCTCTTGATGTTTATTTTCTATGACTAAACAAACACGTAATAACCACAGTAATAAGTTTTAAAAAGTAAATATTTCATCCTAAGTATCTTAGGACATCGTCAGTACAGTTAATTCAAACAATACTGGGAATAACATACAGTTAGGGTGCATGATTACAATGGAATCCCAATATACGTGCAGTAGTCTGTTATAGAATTAAATTAAAATATATCTGGAGGGAAAAAAAAACAGATTACATTAAAATAAGATAACATATAAAAATTAATGTAATCTGTTGTTGTTTTTTTCCCCTCCCTCCAGATATATTTTAATTTAATTCTATAACACTCTACTGCATGCATATTGGGATTCCATTGTAATCATGTGTCCTAACTGTATGTTATTCCTAGTATTATTTGAATTAACTGAACTGACTATCTCGTAAGTTACTTAGGATGAAATATTTACTTATTAAAACTTATTACTGTGGTTATTATGTGTGTTTGTTTAGTCAGGAATTATCCACAGATTTCATTTTACAATAAATATTTCTTTTCTATGTTCTTACCAAAGTCTTCCCATGACTTTTGTAAGTAGGAAATGACAATCATTTCCTACCCTGCTAGTTAGATCCCCGACAAGAACCAACTTTTCCTTTTTCATTGTGCCAGTTGTTTTCTCTAAAGCCTCAAAAAAAATTCCTCCACTTCTATCTCAGTAGAACCTTCTTTGTGACCATAGGCACAAATAATTCTCATTGTCCAGTTCTCCATTCTGATATTTGCCCACATCACTCTACTTGAGACTGCCTGCCATTCAAGAAGATTAGCTTTGTATTTAGTGTTGATTACTATGGTTACTCATTCTTTTCCTTGATTGTCGTTGTCTGAATATAACATTTTGTATTTATTGCTCAGAAAGATCTCGCCAGTTTTTGTCACCCCTATCATGTTGATCTGATACTTATCCAATTCCTCAGCTAGCTCCATTTCTTTATCATTCAGGCTTCTTGTGTTGATAGTACTGATCTTGAACTCTGGTGATGCTGAGTTGGGGTGCATTTTAGGATTTGTTCCAGTAGCTGGTTTTTTGCTGTTTGCCCTGGTTCTCTGCCAAAATAACTGGGGCCTTTTAACCTTGTGTTGCCCCAGTCAGCATGAAATTTTGTCGTGTTGTACCATCATTCTATATTTTGGTTTAATCCAATAAGAATACAATTTAGTCGGATAAATTCCAAATAGCCAGCCCATCCTCTTTTGTTCAGTATCCAGGTAGATACCCAACAGGATGCACCACGAGAAGGTGAGGATTGGACATTAGGTCAGACGCCCTAGTCGGTTCTCCGCATTCCTTTAAAGGCTATGTGGAAATATCCTCTCAGTTATACAGCTTTGACCCTTAAGCACCCTTTTCACAAATATGATTACATAAACATTACCAATATGATGTTAATTCATACCTTGGCTTTGCTCTTTTTGATCAAAAAGGTTCAACTTTTCAGTCTTCTCTGAGTGAGAATAATTCCTCTACTTCTTCCTTATAGAATCTTCTCTATGACCAGAGGCACAAGTAAGGTTCATTGTACCAGTTCTCCATTTTTATGTTTGCCAATGTCACTCTACTTGAAATTGCTTGTCATCGAACTAGATTACCTTTATGTGTAGTATTGATTTCTATTGCAGCTCCTTCCTTTTGTCAATCGTTATTGTCTGAATATAATAGCTTATAGTTATTAATTATATAAAGAGCCAAAGGCTTCAATTCGGCAACATGAACCTATTTAAGTTAAGGGATATTACATCCCATATTGTTTCATAGCCAAATAAGAAACTCAAAGAGCTACATTCTGAATATAGAAACTATATAAAGTTCGGCGACTCCAAGCGTAAGCAAATACCTGGATAGTGCAACACCTAACACATTTGGTAGTGCAACACTGAAGCAACTCATAGTAAGGGTGGAGCAAGCCCCAATCACTATTCTTGGTTTACCAAAGAATAGTGATTTACCAAAAATAATGTGAAACCCAGCAGCTGTATTACTGATCTACATTTTGAGAGAAGGTCACTACCCAGACCGGTTTCAACTAGTTTGCTACAAACTTGGTATTACTAGGTCTACCTACTCACGGATGAGACCTCATTAAAGGTTGAAGCTGGTCTAGGTAGTGACCTTCTCTCATAATGTAGAACAGTAATACAGCTCCTAGGAGCTGGGTTTCACATTATTCTTGGGTTGGGTTTCACATTATAATATGATTCATATAGGTGATGAATAACAGTGGAGATGATATACACCCCCCCTCTCTCTCTCTCTCTCTCTCTCTCTCTCTCACTCACTCACACACTTGATTTAACATTAAGCCATCTTCCTGTACCTCCTTCAATTCTAACTGCTGATTGATAACTCAAATATAGACACTAGGTATTGTTATATATATAATGTCCCATTTACATTGACGATTAAAAATGGAATAATTTTGTTGGTTAATGGTCGCAAGCGAGGCATTAACCAACAAAATTACCCTGAGTTAAGTAGACTACAAGGATCACCATTCAAGTAAGAGAAGAATACTCAGAATGAGAGAGAAAAGGTTAGCATGCAAGTTTTTTTGCCAGAATGGCAGGAAAAAGACCTAGAGGAAGAAGGTCTTGGTGGATTGGTACAGTGAGATGTGCCTTAGAAGACAAATATAAGATCTGAGAATATTGCAGTTTTGACAGACAGCAGATTAATTTGGAGAAAAATTGTTGATAGAAAGTTAATAATGATATTTTTCATGTAATACTACTATAATATCCTGTACACTACTCCTCCCTAAGGATACTTATCAGGAATTTGTTGAACAACTCAAAATGTCCATTTATGCTTTCAGTACAAGAGGGAGAGAATAACCTACCCATCATAAGTCCTTCCATAATTTAGTGTTTTTTTTTTTTAAATAAATGGGAACCTCTTCACCCAAACTTATTTCTTAAGTTTCTCAGACATTTCTCATCACTGGAATGATGATAATAACCAAGTCTCATCTAAATGTCCTTTATCCAAGTGTAAGCAGTTTGCACATGAGTAACTTCATGACTGGACTACTTGTATATAGAGGCTTTCATATTAATGCCTTAGTATCCCATAATGCAATGCACTTCATACTTCCATTGTTGTTATTCATTTAATTGGCATGCTACCAACATCTTGTTCAGTTACAGAAATGGTTACCATCCAGTTCCAGTCATTAGGTTCACTTTTTGACGTAATACTTTTCTGATGAAAGGTACAGCTTTCTTTAAATTGACTCAAGTACCTTTTTATGTACAGATGCACATACACTCACAGTGGTAAACAAAACTAAAATTTTCAGGAGCCTGCATCTTTTTTTCAAGAGGCAAGAAAATAAAACTATAGACGATCTGATAAATGGGGCAGTGGTCTCACACTGGGCAATGAAATTCATCTCCCACCTAAAGGCAGTCAACAAACATCGATGCCCATGGTGGGATTCAAACCCAGAGTCTGTTGGTTGGAGAGTAGATACACTAAACACTTGTAAACATTTGGCCAACCAGACCAGTAAAAAAATTTAGTACCTTGGGTGTTTACTAGATAAATAATAATAATAAATCCTCTGCTGTGCATGCTATAATTTAGCAAAAAAAATAAAAATAAAAATAAAAAAAAAAGATAAGATAATTGCTCAGCTCATTTTGCTGTTAGGAAATCATCAGGTAGGAAAAGGGTTGAGTCTGTTTTCTCATAATCTTGCCAAAGAGCTGTTCCATGATTTTTTGGAAAATAGAACATTTTAGAATTATCAGGAATGCTACTTCTGTGGAGAGTGCTATTATTTATTTAATACTCGCATTTCTTATTAATTCTCAAATCTTAATGGCATGAGAATCGAGTGACTTTAATTTCTTCTATCTTTACCTGCTGTAGAAAATTTAATTTGATAACATATTAGAAGCTTTTTGTCTTATTCATCTTTGGCAGTTCATTTTCATGTGAAGTAGAGTTAAAATATGTAAATAGTAATTTATCACTATTCATGCCAGAATGTTTGCTTTGTCTTTTATAGTGAAAAGAACAAAAAATCAAAGACTAATGGATTAGATCCTACCAAATACAAATATGAAGTCAAACAATTGGAAGAAGGAAGTCATCATGTAGTTAATGCAAATTTTGTTAGGTAAGTAAGAGCTGGATTTTTCCCACATGGGACTGCAAGTGAATGAAATATATTGAATTTTTTTTCACTTGGTTATACTATAAATTGAAGATGCCAAGAAATTATATTCTTGGTTTAATCTTTTATCCAAGTGTAAGCAAACAAAGTTTGCATGTGAGGTAACATCATGGCTGGGCAACCTGGAAATGTGATTACCCAACCCTGGGTAGTGACCTTTCCCATAATGCATAGCATTATACAGGGTGTTTCAAAAAGAATGTCCCAATTTGAAAATTGTATAGCTTTGCAACCACGAACCACAAATGAATGCGACGTACCACCATGCGAACGGCCTTGGCCCAGAGTTTAATATGACGACTGCTAGATGCCACTACTAGTGCCCAAATAGCCACTATGCTTAGTTAATGAGAAGATGGCGTCTAGTCAACAGAAGACGTTTTGTATTCTTGAAATCAGGTAATTCTTTTTGAAACACCCTGTATTTGTCCATAAGGATATGTGCTTTCCATTAGTGATGTGAAGTCATTAGCTTCTATATATGAGTTAACCAGTTGTGAAGTTACTTCACATGCAAACTTTGTTTGCTTATACTTGGATAAAGGATTAAACCAAGCATATAATTTCATAGCATCTTTAATTTACAGTGAGTGGAACAGTTTGCTTATTGAGGTAGTGAGTGCTTCTAGTGTAAATGAGCTTAAGAGAAAGTATGACAGCTGGTGTGGATGTTTACTAGTATAAAAGCGAACCTTCCCTTTTCATGAAACTAGCAGATAAATAGTGTTTATGCAGAGTATCAACAACACACACTAAAATTACTCTGTGATCCTTAAATAAGACTCCATTTATTAACAGGTTTATTTGTTTGTTTCTTATGAAATTAAAATAAAGAGAAGGTGTGAATTATATACAAGGAAAAGAGTTTGGGAAATTTCTCTCTTCCCCTAAATATCTTAGGTCCTGTTATATCCGAACTAATTGGTTTCAAATACATACATCTGATACGTCCATTAATTGCTTGTATTCTTTGAGCTGATTTGTTTGATTTTTGGAGTGATCTGTAGGAAAAATGTCCACCACTGCCTTATGACACTAACTAATAGACTTTTCATTTAAGATTTTACAGATGTTCTTGGCATCCTGAACAGAATTCAAACTCAAGTCTTTTCATCAAAATGGCCATTATTATCGAATGATCAATAGAAGCTCTGGGGTTTTCTGTTTGCATAATTTCAAGTAGCAATTTGTTGTCAATTGAGAATGCATCTGCCTTCATTATATTTTGTATTTGTATAACCAGCTTGCTCATAGGTTGATTAAAAAAAAAAAAAAAGTAACATCAGTTCAGGCAACTAAGAAAACCATTTCTGAGGAGTTGTATAGCCATTTAGTGAATGACAGTATTTCTCAGCCACAGCCATTTATTCTCTGAAAGCATAGTATTATTCATTAAGCACGTGTGGTTAAGATTAGTGCTCTTTTCTTAAGAAATTACTATTCAGAAAATTATTAACTGTTTTCATCCATTAACCATACTAAAGCATGTGCTTGGAGGCCTGCCAATTAATTAGAAACCACTAGCATGAATCCCACCATTCTTAATTAACAATGGATCAGCATGGCCAATCCTAGGATTTAACATGGTCAAGTTTTAAGAAATTCATTATTGGCTACCCTTCTTGATTGGGTGTCTAGCATAGAGGCATATTTATCAAAGTATCATTCCATCATACTTTGGCAAGTATGCCTCTGTCCTTTGTTATATTTTTGTGGTCGTGTCAGGTCTGCTCCATTGTTAATTTTTTGTGTCTCGTCGTGTCTGTGCCATTGTTACGTTTCTACCCTTGCTCGTCATATCTTTTATCTTTAACTTCATGTATCCCTATATCATCAGAATTTTCTCCAGTGTACTGAGGGAGAATCTGATGAGGCTCCACCATTTTAAGGAATTCTAAATTACTTGGTTCTGTACTGGTTGGTAGCGACATACTTTTCCTTTTGCTTACAATATTTTTCAAAATTTCAAACTTTCCCTTCCAAAATTAAAATCCTTTCTTGTCTTCTCATGTGACTGACACCACTTCACTGCATTTGATTAATTTATTCCCTGTTTATTGGATCAAACACATCCTACCAGCTGTGCCATTGTTATATCTCTTTATTTGTCTCTGGTCTGCACCATTATTACGTCTCTACCCTTCTCATTGTTATATCTTTTATCTTTATCCCTTTATATTATTCTTTGCGTGATCTACTTTCTTATATATGCTTTGGCTCCTATCTGCTATCCTTATCTTCATGTATCCCTAAGTCGTCTATCTTACTTGAATATGTGATCTTATCGCTTATCTAGCAAATTTCTCAATTTTGGGCCCCCAGAAATACCTGTTCACTCAGGCAAATTTATTTACTGCACCAGCCTGGGCCTTAAGGGTAGAGTTAAACTCAGCCTGAGGATAGTTATAGGGTATCAGGTGCTACTAATATCATTTACTATAATTCAGAAGCCTTAGGTTTTCTAGTTTATTTGCAGTCGTGTCCCTTTTCTCTCTAAATTGGGATATCCCCATGCACATATATGATCGGTTCAAAATTTTATGAAGGGTCAGTCAGCATGGTCAGAAATACAGGCATGAAAGGTATCAAACAATTTTAATGAATTCATTATTTAATATAATACAGGAACAAAACAATTATTAATACCAAGTTAAACTCTTACTTTTCTTTCATTCTTGAAATTAAACATTGATTTCTAAATCTTTACAATTCAATTATCTCAACCTGTTTGACATTTTAGTTTACAACTCATTAGGCCAGCTAGGCATTTAGCATTAATATTTTCCCTCGAGTGGATCACGACAAAATATCTAATAAACTAATAGTTCTTAAAATTCAGTCCAAAGGTATAGAGTTATTCACATAAATTTCAATTCTTCATACTTCCTTTTATCACAAATTCGAAATGCATCTGTACTGTTAGTCAATTTCTCTAAAAGGGGCTAGAACATATGAAAGTACTTATCTACACTGTTTCGGTTTCTCTCCGTCCTTCCTTCTTTGTGAAGATTCTGGCTATCTTGATTCTACCGCCACGTGAGATTCACGTGCACTTCCTGAATCGGGCACTGTTTCTTTGCTATGGATTTACGTCAATGCTTCTTCTCATTGACGGCCTACATTCAATCACCGTGCTCTGCAGCGGTGCCATGCTGGAACTTCTCGAAGGTCAGCTCTTAAAAATAAGAACTGAATCACAATGAACACTTTTAGCACACGGTGAGAATACAGGAACAAACAAAACGGGGCGGTTTCAATTCACTGTTGCAGGTTTTATACGCTCCCCAAGAGCGCCACCTTTCCGAGTTTGATTTCTCCTATCGTTCTGCCAATTGGTCCCCGACTGGGTGACCTCACCCATCCTCATACAGGGCTTTCTAATTCGGGAATGTATGCATCATGATATTTTCTCAGATGTAACACCCGCAGGCGCTTACACTCCTCTTGTAGCATTAGGGCGACCTTTGCCCTATCTTGCCGAATAATTTACATTCTTTTACGTGTAGAATATCACTAATAATTTCTCCTACAATTGCCCCTTTTTGTTGACTTACAGTTACATTTGATATACAGATGCATCAACTTCAATTCAAACAGTTCAAAATTTATTTTACAAGATGTTATTTCCTATAAAAACATAGTCACACTGCTAAATGATAAGTATGCTCAAAGTATGGATAATTTCTGTTAGACTCTGGAATGGTGATGTCATGTAGAATGAGGTCACCTCTTTCAGATCTAAAACCTTTGAATATTGACCTTTTTTTTCTCCTTTCCCCAAATCAAATTTTCTGTATCAGGCCACTGAAGAAATACTCCTCTTTTGCTCAGTGCCATGTGCTAGTGGTTCTTCCTCTTGGAGATTTCCCAGGCATTGTCAGCATACCCCACAAAACACTTACAAAATGAATAAATACTCCAGTGATGATGTATGAATTTTGGATAATCTATCAGCATCTCCTCTATTATTCCTCTTCCTCCTCTTCCATACCCCCCCCACCCACCCAACTATCACCAAATTATAACGAATAACTGAGAGTCATTTGAATGGCATATTTGTCTTTCATGATTACTTATCAGAATTTTCACTTCCTGTTGTGAGGTGAATTTCTTTTAGAATAGTTGATGCTGTTGGACTTTTGCCAGGGCATTTTACTAACTTGTTATTAGTGAGTTAGTTCGCTATAACAGTATTTACGGTGTGTACTCCAGATTAGATCTGAGAAGTCTCTCAAGAAAATATAATATTGTGGAGGATAGTATGATTTCCATGTAAATAAACTTTAAGAAGTGGAAAGAACTGGAGGAGGCCTTTGTCCAGCAGTGGACAGAAAATGGCTGAAAAGAAGAAGAAACTTTAAGGATAACATTGTAATTATATTTAAAATATTAAGATATATACACCCGGTTCTCCATTTACACAGTAGATTGGTTCCAGATATGAAAACCCTGATACGAACAATAAGTTATTTTCAAACAAAAAGTACGAAAATCATTCAATAAAACTCTATTTAATTTTAATGGAATATTTTTATTTTAAATTCTTATTTAAAGTATGTACATATGTAATCTCTCTTAAAGAAAATAGTGTGTCACTAATAAAACAAATTCAAAAAGGCCCAAATACACCTGCACATATGATTATGAGTTAAATTTTATTTGGCATCACTTTCTGACAGTAGCCACATTCTTTTGTATGAGACTGGAATTAAATCACTTCCATCACTTGAAACACTTCAGCTGTTCTGTTCATACTGAAATGGCAAAATGTTTTCTTCAGTAAAATGAACTAAATTAGCACTAATTTCCAATAATGCTGAAGTTTTTTTATATTTTTTTACCACGAACTCTGTGTTTAATCGTTGATATCCTGTTTTGACTAGGTCTTTGTATAATTCTTCATATCACACCATACATGACTTCAGTTCACGAAAAGAAAAGAAAAAGCTTTTCTTTTCTTCTTTTGTCTAACTGGATTATCTGACATCATGATTAATGGGGGAATGTTACAAAGATATCTGAAAATAATCAATAATTAATTTTACTAATTTCATATTATGTAAGGGGGGTGTTTAAGGGTCAAAGCTTTATAACTGAGAGGAGACCTCCACATAGCCTTTAAAGGAATGCAGAGAACTGACCAGAGCTTCTGACCTAATGTCTCCAATCCTCACTTTCTCGTGGTGCACCTTGTGGGTATCTACCTGGATACTGAACGAACGAGGATTGGCTGGCAATTTGGGATTTAGCTGACCAAATTGTATTCTTATTGGCTTAAACCAAATTACATGACAAAATTTCATTCTGGCTGGGACATCACCCGGTTAAACAAGCCCCCTGTTGTTTTCGGCAGGGAACCAGGGCGAACAGCAAAAAGTCAGCTACTGAAACAAATCTGAAAGCACACCTGTAACTCTGGTGATGTTGAATTGGGGTGTGCTTTCAGATTTGTTCCAGTAGCTGACTTTTCGCTGTTCGCCCTGGTTCCCTGGCGAAAACAACGGGGGCCCCTTGTTTAACCGGGTGATGTCCCACCCCAGCCGGCATGAAATTTTGTCGTGTTGTACCATCATTTTGTATTTTGGTTTAACCAATAAGAATACAATTTGGTTGGCTAAATCCCAAATTGCCAGCCCATCCTTGTTCGTTGATTGGAGTAGAGCTCTCATAGTACCCATATATAAAAAGGGAAGCAAAACTGAATGTGAGAATTACAGAGGTATATCCCTACTGAGTGTTCCTGGTAAGATATATGCAAGTATAGTTGAGAAACGGTTGAGAAGAAGTGTGGAAGAAAAGCTTGGTAAAGCTGGATTCAGGTCAAATAGAGGCTGTCAGGATCAGAGCTTCACTTTACGACAAATATTTGAGAAATCATTGGAATATAACAAAGATCTGTATTTAAGTTTTGTCAATTTTCCAAATTGATAAAATTTAAATATCTTCTCTATTGAATAGCTTCTCTCTTGGCACCTTGTTATACTTCTATGACAAGGTGCCAATAGAGAAGCTATTCAATACGCTACAGTTATATGGTGTCAATGGGGCATTATATCAAGCAGTACTTAGTCTTTATTTCAGTTGTAAGTGAGCAATTAGAATTGAAGGAAGTATAGGAAGATGGTTTAATGTTGAATCTGGTGTGAGACAAGGATGTACATTATCTATATGGATCACATTATGAAGGAAAGTGGTATTAAATATGATATCAAAATTAGAGATGTTAATGTCAGCTCTTTGCTTTATGCGGATGATGTACTTCTAAATAAATCTGCTACAAGTCTGCAAGATTCTCTGAGTAAATTGAATAACTGTTGTAAAAATATAGTATGAAGGTCAGCAATAACAAGACAAAGACAATGAAAATAGGCAGATTCATTGAAAATATTAACTGCATTGTGAATGGAGAACTTATAGAACAAGTAAAACATTTCAGCTACTTAGGCACGAATTTTAGTGAAGGTGGTAAGTTATATATGGAAATAGATAACAGAATCAACAAAGCTTGTATAGTAGGAAGTCAACTGAATAGATTTATATGGAATAAGAGAGAAATTAGCCAAAACACTAAATTAGCTATATTCAAGACAGTGTTCAAACCAGTTTTAACTTATGGATCTGAGAGTTGGGTCGGAAGTAAAACACTTGACCACAGACTAGAGACCGCAGATATGAGAGTCCTGAGAAAGATTAGAGGCATGTACAGATGGCATCAATGGCAATATCATATTAAAAATGAGATGATTAGGAAAGAACTTGATATTGTCAGCATCTAGGAATGCATTAGCAGAGCTAATCTCAGGTGGTATTGTCACTTAAACAGAATGGGAGAGGAAAGATTAGCAAAACAAGTGTTGTTCTCTGATAGGTTGGCAGGAAAAAGACCCAGAGGATGGTGGATATAGGTGGATTAATACAATAAAAAGTGCCTTAGAAGACAGAAATATAAGACCTGATAATACTGGAGTCTTGACATTTAACAGACGTATTTGGAGGAAAATTGTAGATAGGAAGTTAGTAATGATGTAAATTTTTCATGTAGTACTATCATATCCTGTGCACCCCTTGAGGGTACATGGCAGGAAATTGATGATGATGATATTATGCGTACAGAACTTCTATGCATAACTGTGTACAGGTATGTATAATTGTATACCTGTTATACATACCTGTATAACGAAAAAAACTGTACACGAAAAAAAAAGACTTGTAAATATTTCGAATTATAAACAAGAAATTATTGTTTAGCAAACAACTTAGCTCCTTCCAAGCAGCTTTATATTAGGTGTGGCTTCCGTAATGGAACACCTTAACTTCGAGGAATCAGAATAGCACCCTTCTGCTTTCAGGAAACAATGGCAAGTGAATATAATGGATCATCTGTTGGCTTAACTCCGGGGAATCATATTTACCTTTTTTTTTTTTTTCTTTTTTTTTTTGCCAGTTGTCTGCATTCTGTAGTTTAGAGTACTCCTCGATATTTAAAACATCTAGGATGGGGTGGGGGTTCCTAAAATTCAAGTTTAAGTACATGTGTACTGTTCTAGGAAATGATAATTATAATGAAAATACCTTTTAATAAGGGAATATCATGAGTAGACATATAAATACGAAATTAATAAACTCACATAAAAAGATTATTAAAAAAAGTTTCAATGGCTGAAACTTTTAACACTATATTGCGCATATCTTCTAATTCTTACCTGAAGGTTTTTAATGATTCTCGTGATAAGTTAAAATGCAAGTTTGAATCACTAGTCAGCCTGCCTAGATCCAGTACTAATGTTATTGATACAGATAAAGTTATTATCAATGTTTCTGGACGTCCGCTAACAGACAGTGAACATTTTTGTTTTATCATAAGGACATGATTTTGCCGTTGCGTTGAATAAGGTGTCTCTGATGGATTTTTTTCATAAAATAGGCAGAGGTATTCGATCCTTATCCCAAAAAACAGCCAACAGGTTACATTTTGAATATGCAAAAATTCTTTTTAATGCAAAGCCTCCTCGTCCTAATCTTTCTTACTGTGAATTTAAAGCACTGAAATTACCGAAGAATAATAAGAATTTAATTATTACAAAAGCTGACAAAGGGAAGGCTGTAGTTATTCAAGATAGGAAGGAATATGAGAGAAAAATGTCTCTATTACTCCGCGACTATTCAACTTACAGGCCTCTTACATCGGATCCTGCCTGGAGTCAATTGAAGAGACTTAATTCTCTTATAGATAATGTATCTACATGGGATGAAGATCAAAAGAAAAAAACTTAATACCTTCTTCTGTCGTCCACCTAGACCTAGATTGTATGGTCTTCCGAAAGTTCATAAACTAGGCATTCCGTTGAGGCCAGTTGTAGATTGTATAAGTTGTCTTACTTACAAAATTTTTATCAAATTTACTCACTTCTTCAACTAGAACTGATACTTATATTAAAAATACGATTTCAAAAATAAAATTTCAGATCTTCATTTGGACTTTTCAGATATCATGATCAGTTTAGATGTTGTTTCTTTATTTACAAATGTTCCTTTATCTGAAAGCATTGAATTACTGCAACAGGAATTTCCTTCAGACATTGTAAAATATTTGATTTTGAAATACATTGTAGTTATTTTTGCTTTAAAAATAAGTTGTATCAACAAATGGAAGAAAACAGCAATGGACAATCCTCTTTCTCCTGCTATCGCCAACTTCTTTATGGAACATTTTGAGCAACGTATCTTTGACAACATTTCTCCCAGACCTACTCATTGGTTCAGATATGTCAGTGACATTTTTGGATCCAGTTTACCCTAGAAGTAGAATCAAATAAGCAGTTAGCCATTTTAGATCTTTTAATTCTTCGCCAACCAGATGATAACCTACATTTCTTGGTCTATAGAAAGAAGACTCATAAATGTAGGTCATTATATCCATGCTGAATCTCATCACCATCCCAGTCAAAAGGCATGAACTATTAAAACGCTGGTTCATCGGGCCCACTCCTTTAGTTCTTCAGATGATCTATTACAGAAAGAACTGCAATATATTATTTCTTCCTTTCTATCTAATGAATATAAGAATTCCTTCATCAAAAGAGCTTTGAGTAGTTTTAATGTGTCTTCCTCTTCAAATACAGAAGAAATAATGTGCATTCCTATCCCTTATGTACAAGGCATTAGTGAACGTAGAGCAAAAGTTTTAAAACCACCAAATATTTTTGTTGCCTTCCAACCATTCAGAAAAATCTCCACCTTTCTCACTTGTCCAAAGGACAGGTTTCCACATCTTAATTATCCAGGTGTCTACTACCAGATTTCTTGCTCTTGTGGATTATCTTATTTTGGACAAACAGGAAGATCTGCCTCCATTTGGCTAGAAGAACACCAATCTTATATTCAATACCATGAACCTGAACAGTCTGGACTTGCAGCACATGCTATCATCACTAGACATAGAGTTCATTGGAAGAAGACAAGAGCCCTTCACAAAATTCTGTTCCTCGTGGAATGGCTTTATAAAGAAACACGTGAAACTTTACTTCACTCTCCTAACTTAAATAGATCCGATGGTTTACGTCTATCCACTTTATGGGAGATAGTACTTTTCAAAACAGCTTTTTTTTTTTATTGTATATATACTTTTTTTTTTTTTTTTAGTCAGTAAATTTATTAACCTTTTTAGTTATCTTACATTAGCTACTTAGGTGGCGCTTTTTGGAATTGTCAATTATTGTTTAATTTCAGCTTAAAATGTACTGAAGATGCCTGTGACACACAGCCGAAAATTATACTATTAAATAATCTTTTTACGTGAGTTTTTCTGTTATTAATTTTGTTTTTAATGAAAATACCCTTTTTAACAGAGCTGAATTCAAACAGAAATTTTAAAAACAAGCTCCATTTGAACTGTGTTAAATCAAAATATACAGTTTAAAAATATAATTGCTTTTGTTTTCTAAACCATGTTATATGGTTATACTTCATTTAACTTGTAATACTTCCATATTTATTATGTATTCATACAAATTCTTTTCTTTTTTTTTATTTTAATTATCTCTTAGTCGCAAGAAAGGTTCGTATACTAGAGACAAGAGTAAACTTTTCATAAAACAGCACGTGAATTTTAAGGATGGTATTTGGAAAATAAAGGTATGTTAATTTATTTTTTAGTTTCTTTCAAAAGAATGTAAATCCTACTTGTTCTGTTATGAGTTAGTAGATTCCTGTTCTTTTATGATATGAATACTTCTAAATGATTCTATACGTTTATTTTTAAATGTGAACCACTTAGTTGTGATTGAGAAGAACATAACCAGTAGGTGAGTGGATTTCATTATGTGATTGTCTTGTGGCCTTTTTTGAAATACTTAAGATTATGTGACATTTGTCACACATATGGTATCTGTACTGGGTCACATCTGAAAAAGAGTGTTAAATCTTGAATGAAGTAGAAATTTATTGTACTACATTTCATTCAGATCTAACAAGTATCAAAACTCTCGGAGAAATACTTGTATATTGGTAAGGGTGATATTGATTGAAAAATAACGAAATCCATGATGTAAAAAAAATTTCCATATGTATTATAATATTAAGTGTCTTTGTGAATACAACAGAGGTTGAAAATAGGTGAAAAAATGTTAGTATGCCAAAGTTTAGATCAAAGTTACAGAAGAGATAAACTGATTAAAAACATGTCCAGAGGCAGTCACATACGTAAAGTCTAAAAGGCGCGGGAGTTATACATGGACACGCAAGGAGGAGAGACAGCATGGAGTTCAGAAGAATTGGGTGCCGGGTAAAAACAATGACGTAGTGGGGAGAATATCACAGCAGTGAATATATAAAGTTTGGCAATGCCAATTCGGGGCTTTTTTTCATCTTGTTCCTGTCGTTCCCGGAGAAGGAAGTTCGAGTGCGGTTGAGAAGGACGATGTCTATAGGCAGCTATGCGGTCAGACAGAGATCCAGCATGAGCATAGGCCTCAGCACAGCGGTATAATCAGTGTAGACCGAGATGGTGTGCGGAACCACGTGGATCAATCCCTGCAGACCAGCTTCGCCTACATTGAAGGAAGTGAATCGTGAACGTATTCGCTAGCCAGTCCTTTCAGAAAGCAGTAAACCGGAAGAAGAAACATTGAGCCGTAAGAATATAACAGATGATCAAAAGAGAAAGCCAGAGTGATATATATAGTTTTGTTATAGTCAGATAGTTCCTGAGACCAAGATTTGGTAAATGATTACCTAAGAATGTTAAGTAATTAGAAGGAATTCATGATGTGTTTAGTATTAGATATTGTTTCATGTTGAGTTATTGTTTGCCCAGGTTACACTTGCATGACTGAGTTAGTTTAGTTAAGTAATTGTAACGTATTTTTTTTATGAATAAATCCTTTCTTGTCAACCTAATATCTTGCCTGATCTATGTTCTCAATACACCACTCATAAAGTAGAACCTGTGCGAAGCAAAAATTTTGGGGGTAGCCACGACTGCAGTGAAATTGAGACACAAGTTTTGGTTAAATTTGGGAATAGTAATTGTATGAATATTGAATATTGTGCCATTCTGAGTGTTTTCTCTCAGATAACGAAGCTTCTCTAGTCTAATAATTTTGGATGGCACAGTGTTAACAAATAAATTTTTCCAAAATTAGAAACAGGGTTAATACTAGAATTATAACAAGGGGATTGGCTCTAGCCTGAAGCAGTTGTCTTTGTTAACAGTGCGGTGCACCATCATTCAATGCGTTTATAGCAGCCAGCAGATAGAGAAATACTAAGATTTGTGTGAGTAAGGAATTAATGAGACTTAAGAGAGACAAATGAGTAAGTAAGGTAGATAGGTAAAGGTATATATCAAATTAACGTGATTTTACATTGCCACAGCGGTAGAATAATTGGAGATTTAGTAAGATCCGATGTAGGTAAATATAACAAAAATTTAACATTAACAAAATCAACATAACTTTACGGGAGGATCCTGGTAGTTTGGCACTAATTTGCCCTCTGCTTCAGCAAGATGGGTGGGCCTGGATAGGATCATTCAGCTAGTGGGCCTTGCAAGGGTCAGGTGTGCTGTAGTAAGTCTCCTTCTCCATGGTCTGGGAACAGGACCCAAGACTTGTGGTGGTCATATAGTGTCCAGGATAACCCTGGCATTCCACATCTGAGTGTAATCAATGCTTGATTGATTACACTCAATCTTGCTGGAGAGTGGGTGGCTTTTGTGGTGGGTGGAGTTCTCTGGCACTAAACAAAAAACTACTTAAGCATGAATCCTTCATCCTCAGTTTTTTGTGGGTTCCGATCAAGTAATGATTCCATTGATGCACCTTTCGATAACAGAAGTAAGAAACAAATGGTGTGATACCAGTATAAATGTATCAGTTTTTCTGATCAAATGTGCAACAGGTCAAAAACCAATAGGAAAAATGTCACCCTTCTTCATCCAAAAGGGTTTAGAATGACTGGCAGGTTCTCCCAAAACTGTCAAGAAACTAATGTTCAGGCAATTTCCTCTTAGGAACATCATGTCAACAACATTCAAGCAAAATGAGTGGGTGGAATACCAATAACAGTTACATCCATTCAATCATTACTTCCTATGGAGGAGTGATCTCAGAATGGGATCTCCTGATGTGGAGGTATGTTCATAGCTGAAAGATCGGGGTGGAGGGGTGGTATGAGGTATCCTGATCCATAGGGATGATTACCTGGTTCCAACCAAAAAGATCATCCATAATTTTCATACTCCTAAGCTTCCAACATCAGTTAAAGCAGGGTATTTCAATTGTCCTGTTAGACTGTACATCCCTAATCGACTAAAATTCTTCCAATGCAATAAATATGTCCAAAAGGCCTGTTGTGGCTCTGCCACCTTGCCCGGTGTGCTAGTAAAGAGCATGGTAAGCAGTCTTGCTCTGCAAAGAAAACTAAATGTGTAAACTGTCAGAGAGATAATCCAGCATACTCTCATGCAAGTCAGAAGTGGAAAGATGAAAAAGAAATACAAAAGATTAAAACAGAACAAAATATATCAAGATGCAAAAAGGAAATTAGCCACTACCATACCTATTCTGAGATCCTCTTTTATGGTGGGAGGGTAGCAGTTAAGAATGTGTTAATAGCTATTCAAACTTGGATATCTATTCTGCCATTTGATAATTTTGCCATACCTGAACTTACGATTGTGAATGTTTCTCTGTTAAGTGCATCAATTGCACAATGTAAGGGCTCACTCTGAAAAATGGTTCCATTCAAGAACCCACTTGTGAAAAAAATTATTACCGGATTATAGTTATTAGACATTTCCACATAAAAAAATAGATGCTTCAGTATCCAGTGATAGTGACACATCTGATGATATACTGAATATTTTTCCAGAAAGAAAGATGTACACTTGCCATCCATACTTTTCAAAATCTAATGATAAATAAAACCAACAAGGGTTAGTCCCCAACCTCCTGGAAATCAAACATGTTTATGAAGCCTAAACAATAAGAAAATTTTTACATTGGAACTGTCATGGGTTTTGCCCGAATATCGATGATATCAAGCACCTACTACAGAAACACAAAGCTTTGTTTCTGTCTGCAAGAAACATATTTAAAACCCATCGAGATTCCTACCTTCAGGAATGTCACCCTTGTATGCAATTGCAGAACTTTAGATGGTTCTGCCATTTGATAATTTTGCCATACCTGAACTTACGATTGTGAATGTTTCTCTGTTAAGTGCATCAATTGCACAATGTAAGGTCTCACTATGAAAAATGATTCCGTTCCCACTTGTGAAAAAACATTATTACCGGATTATAGTTATTAGACATTCCCACATAAAAGAATAGATTGCTTCAGTATCCAGTGGTAGTGACACATCTGATGACATACTGGATATTTTTCTAGAAAGAAAGATGGACACTTGCCATCCATACTTTTCAAAATCTAATGAGAAATATAAAACCAACAAGGGTAAGTTCCCAACCTCCTGGAAATCAAACATGTTTATGAAGCCTAAACAATAAGAAAATTTTTACATTGGAACTGTCATGGGTTTTGCCCGAATATCGATGATATCAAGCACCTACTCCAGAAACAGGAGTAGGTGCTTGTTTCTGTAGGCTTTGTTTCTGTCTGCAAGAAGCATATTTAAAACCCATTGAGATTCCTACCTTCAGGAATGCCACCCTTGTATGCAATTTCAGAACTTGAGATGATTCTGCTCATGGAGAGTAGCCACACTAGTTTCCATCATGTCCAACTTAATACTTCTCTGTGGAGTTTCTTATCACAGTATGCTCAATATATTTCCTGCCAGGTTCTGAATTAAATGAAACGGAATTGGATAATATCATATTTCAACTGTCTGAACCCATACTCCTAATGGGTGACTTTAATGGACATAACACTGTGGGGTAGTGCCAATACAAATTGATAAGATCATATCATTGAGTGAATGTTTCATAACCATCGACCTCTATTAATAACAGAGTAATAAAACTTCTTCCATATACCTACTCACTCTTATTCTGCAGTCAATCTTACACTCTACTCCCCTGTTCTCATGGGATGTTGAAGAAAATGGATATGGGAGTGATTATTTTCCCATTATTTATTACTGTGTCCCCTATACAGATGCCAACATGGAAAATGGACCATGCTGACTGGAATACATTTTCCCACCTTGCAATATTTGATAGCAGTGAAGTATGCAACAGATTTTATTGTCCACCCAGCAACTGCAGCAATTCTGAAAACATCATCCTGATTTCCACTTTGTCCAAAGACTTGGTGAAACCAAGAGTGGCAAGTAGCCTAAAAAGATCAAGATAGAGTATGGGGTATGTTTTGTAGATACCATACCACAACAAATTTAAACATGTTGGGAGCCAAAGCACGTTATGTGAGACGTCAGAGTCCAAAAAAATCCTGGATCCAATTTACATCATCAATTAATCAAAACAGCCAGTGCAAAAATTATCCGTAATAATTTCTGGAAGATGAAAGGTAGATACAGAACACACCATTTGTCTATCTACAGACGTAATAGATGTATTATTGCTGATCAAAAGCTATTGCAGACACTTTGGGAGAAAACTTTACCAGCATCTCATCAACAGTTTCATATTGATATCATCAAGTATACTTTAAGATGAACAGTTGAAAAATCTTAGGATTGTAACAAGTACCTGTATTTAAGTTTCATAGATCTGGAAAAGGCATGTGACAAGGTGCCAAGAGGAAAGCTCTTCAAAACACTGCAGTTATATGGTGTAAATGGGACGTTATATCGAGCAATACTGTTTGAATTGTAAGTCAGCAGTTAGAATTGGAAGAAGTACAGGAGGATGGTTTGTTATATCATGTGTACAACCAGGGTGCACATTGTCTCCACTCTTATTCATTATCTATATGGATCACATTATGAAGGAAAGTTGTGATGATTATCTAGACTTTTGACTAATAAAAATCTATTATAAAGATAAATACATTGGGTTTATTTGGCATAACAATATAAAAATGAAAATTGACTGGTACTGCAACAGGTATTTGTATCTTCTTCAGGATTAGGAAGAAAAAAATATGATAAAAAGGCTAATATGAACTATAACATTATTAAGATACGGAATATGTAGGAACTGTTACCGTATAAGAGGACAACTTCACTGCACGTAACATAAAGGAATCTACTATGGTCATCTGTTTGAAAGAGTGTTTCTCAACCCTCTTTCATGTGTACCCCATTTTTTAATATTAGTTTTTGTGTCCCCACTACTACCTTCCCCCTTGCAATTGTTGTGTTGAGACACTGACAAAACCCATAAGTTAGCAAAGAAAAAAAAACTAGGAATTAATTAAAATTTTTAAATATTCATACAAATTTAAATACATCATCAAATCTTTCAAAAATAGTATAGAAATTAAAAGACATTTGGAAACACTTCGTAAGGAGTATGTTAACAAACCTTGAGAGGTCTTCTTTGCTGCCAAACTGAAATATTTTGAAAAGCCAAAATTTAGCATTAAAAAAAGGCTTTGTCTATAAATGAAAAAAACTTGACTAGTTTCTTACAAAGTTGCATATAAAATAGCTAGGTGGAAAAAGCCCCACACTATTGCAGAAGACCTAATTCTGCCAGCTGTGATTGATATTGTGGAAACTATGTTTGGAGAAAGTTTTACTAAACAACTACATTGCATACCTCTATCAAATGATACTGTTGCTCAGCAAATTGATAATATATGTGAAGATATGCAACAACTTTTGTCGAAGCTTTGTGACCAATTATTCTCAATTCAGCTTGACAAGGCAATGGATAGCAACAAGGATTGTCATTTAATTGCTAATGTTTGATTTTGCAATGGATTATCGGCAATTGAAGAGTTATTGTTTTGCAAACCAGTAGAAAGAAGAGCCACAGCACATGAATTATTCAAAATATTGGATGATTTTATATGCAAGGCAAACATGCAGTGGAAAAATTGTGTAGGAATTTGCACTGATGGTGCTCAAGTTATGTTCTAGAGGGGTTAAATGTTTACAAGCCCTTGTGAGGGAAAAATCCCCACAGTGTATTTGGACAGATTGCATGATTCATAGAGAAGCTCTTGCTGCAAAGGAAAATGAGTCCTGGTCTAAACATTGTGTTGACAACAGTCAACACAATGTCTAGACCAGTTATTTAAAAATGAGACCCTTAAAATCAAGACTGTTTTCTGAACTTTGCAAAGACATGGTTGGAGCGGAACATTCAGCATTACTATTTTACTGCGAGACAAGATTGTTATCACAGCGGAAATGTTTACGTGTTTGCAAATTAAGAGATGAAATAGCAAACTTCTTGGAAGAGGAAAATCATGAAGAAGCAGAGAAGTTTAGAGACCACCTATTTGTGATGAAATTGAGCAACTTGGTACATTAAACCTGGAATGGCAAGGAAAAAATATGCATATCTTAGAAATGAGTGACAGAGTTAATGCTTTTTGTAAAAAAAAACTAGAATTATGGAACAAAGATAAACCAACAAAAATCAGAAATGTGTGCAGATGTGGATGAATTTATCAAAACCTATAAGGCAGAAGAGCAACACATCAAAGTTTTATTTGCAACTATTGAAAATCATTTAACAATATTGACAAAGAATTTTAGAAACTATTTTATAACCGATGAGAACATAATGGCAATGTACGGGTGGGTTTTCTCCCATTTCAAATTATCCCTGAAGGTTTCTCAATTGAAGAAGAGAAACAATTTATAGACTTCGCATCAAGTAGCAAAATCAAAAGACAATTTGCATCTAAATCGCTGTTTGAATTTTGGGCCATTGTTGATAATGAATATTCTGCACTCAAGTCAGGATCTTTTTGTACACTTCAGCCATTTCCAACATCTTATCTTTGTGAAATAGGGTTTTCTGCAGTGGCTGCCTTAAAAAGAAAATATAGATCTCAGTTAAATATAGAAAGAGAACTAAGAGTGTCAATTTCCAATGTATCACCATCATATGAAAAGCTTTGATTTGCAACCCAGGCCCAAGGAAGCCATTAAGTTTTAGATTCATTGTTATTGTTTAGTTTTAATTAGTTGCTCAGTATATTTTGCAAAAATAATATGTTCCCATAGCATGACTAGTTTATTCAGTACATTGGATTTTATACATTTTATTATTTTATGTTTTTGTGTCATTAAATGCTTTTGTTTCAGCAAAGTAGTTTTTCAGTTTCCTTTGATTTCCACTTTCTTTGCCCCCCCACCCCCCACCTTCAGTATTTCACACGCCCCATGAGTTGAGAATCACTGGCTTAAAAGGTACACTTAATCGGAATCAATGATTGATCCTGTATGATATTTGGAAATCACTCATTAGATTTTTCTGCACATCTGACTTTTTAACTTTTCAGACAACTGTCTTGCATACCACAACTGGCTCAAATCAAGAACCCCATCCTCATTCAATGCCTATACTGAAGCCCCGAAACAAATGCAAGAAAATTATCAGTACTTCCAAAATGAAATTTGAATGGACCAAAAGCAGGAATCTTGCAGACTGTCCAAACGTCAGCCGTACCTTTTAGTCTCTTGCCAAGGGAATTGGCCGTAACTTTTGCCCTACACTATGCCGTACCTGGATGGCACAATCATCCATAGAAAAAGCTAATCTCCTGGCATCACACTTTGCCTCCAATGCACACATAACTGATAATGGCAAATGCCATCCAGTCATTCCAACTACCCAACATACAATGCCCCTGTATCCTTTTGCCAAAAAATCTGTTGTCTAAATTAGACACAAAAAAAGTCTCCTGGCTGTGACGGCATTCCCCAATTATCCTGAAGGTCTGTGCATCGGAATTGACTCCCTATGTCACCTGTACACACTCTCTTACTCCATTGGTGTATATATACAGGGTGTTCGGGATAAATTTGACATATTTATAATTAATTATATTTTTCCGTAAGTTACATGTATTAACACACACTTCTCTTCATTTAAAAGTTTGGACCCTTCTTCATTCATATACAAGATGTCAGAAAGGATGGATAGCTGGAACCCGCCTGAATCATGGAAGAGAATAACTTGTATCATGATGATTCGTGCCCGCCATCAAAATAAGGATATTACGACTGCTGCCCAATGCTCCCTGAATACAGTAAAAACAATCAGGCATGAACTAGAGACTTGCAATGGTGACTACGAGGATGTAGCAAGAAGAAAGATCCCTAGCAGACGATCTGATTGCGTTCGTACAGCAGAATTCCTCGCAAATCTGCAGGAACAGGTGTTGAAGAACCCTGGCATTGGAATTCGGGCTTTGTTCGTGGAGTTGCTAACTGTAGTCAAGCCCTGGATAACAAGGGTAGCCAATGGTAGGCCGTATGTATTGCAGCAGGATTCGGCCCCTTGCCACACCTCTGGGAAAAGTCAAAAATGGTTGTCTGAAAATTTCTACGACTTCACCAGTCCAAATGTTTGGCCTCCAAACTCCCCAGACCTTAACCCCATGGATTATTTTGTATGGGGCGCAGTTGAAAAAGACACCAATCGCACTTCCAGTAATACAAAAGCCCAGTTAATGGATAAAATTAAAACAGTTTTTGCGGCCCTTCCCAGGGAGACTGTAGCATCAGCTTGTTCGAGGTTCCGAAGCAGAATTGAAGCTGTGATCGATGCTAATGGTGGTTATTTTGAGTAAATCTTGTTGATAGTATTGTAATTAACTCTGCCTGTAATGTTTTTTTGTCAATTCATTAAATTTAATAGATACAAAGAAGATTTTCTTTTTCCTTACGAAACTGTCAAATTTATCCCGAACACCCTGTATATATATATATATATATATATATATATATATATATATATATATATATATATATATATCCCAAAACCTGGAAACTGGCCTATATTCAACCCATTCCTAAAAAGGGTGACAAATCACTGCCATCTATAACCCTATCTCACTTACTTCAATCCTATCTAAAGTAATGGAGAAAATCATAAACTCTCAACTTCTAATCTACCTTGAAGGTACCCAGCTATTAAGCAACTGCCAGTACGAATTCCGTCAAAGCCGTTCAACAGGAGATCTACTCTCATACATCACCCATCACTGGACAAATGCCATGGAGAAATTCGGTGAATCTCAAATAGTTGCACTTGATATCTCCAAAACCTTTGACTGAGTCTGGCACAAAGGCTTAATAAGCAAACTCCTGTCATTTGGACTGCCTCAGGGCTTCTGCAGATGGATTGCCAGCTTCCTGTCTGGATGCACACTATGTGTGATGGTAGATGGCTCCCTATCCTCTCACCATCCAACTAATGCTTGGGGTCCCACAAGGTTCAGTTCTCTCACCGACCCTCTTCCTTCTATATATCAATGACCCTACTTCAGTTGACCTCTAACCCAATACACAGTTTTGCAGATGACAGCACATTACATTCCTCCCTTTCATTTGACAAACCCTACTCTGCACAACTCACCTCAACCCACAGAACATCAATCACCACTGCCCTTAATTCTGACCTTCAAGACATCCACCAATGGGGCCCAGATAACCTCGTCAACTTCAACACCAGTAAAACCCAGTTCTGTCTTATTTCTCACAAAAAAGAACCATTTTCCCCCAGCATTGTTTTCAATAACACTCAAATTCTCAGACAAGATGAAATTTCTCTGCTTGGAATTACCTTGACATCAAGCCTCTCCTGGCATAAACACATCACAACCATTGCATCCTCAGCTTCCAAAAAACTAGGTTTTCTCTTTCACTCAAGACGCTAAACCTCCAAACAGCTGTTAACACTATACAAGTCACAAATCTGCCCAGGTATTGAATACTGCTCTCACATGTGGGTGGGGCTCCTAAAAGCTCTCTCAAAATGCTTGACTCAATACAGAGGAGAGCAATTAGACTAATAAATGACCCATCCCTCACCAACTCACTCCCCCCACTTTCACATAGACGCTTGGTCTCTGCAATCTGTATATTCTATAAATATTTCCATGGGAAATGTTCATCTGAAACAGCATCAATAATTCCCTCATCCTGTACTAAGCCCATTGGAACACATACAGCTGCCGTCCAACATCCTTTCACAGTACACCTCGAAACCCACAGAACAAGTTTCTTTTCATCCTCATTCATCCCTGCTACTGCAGTACTGTGGAACAGTCTTCCCCCAGACGTATTTCCCAAGGAATACAACATACAGGCGTTCAAATCAAATGTAAACAAGTTTCTCCTTTTGCAACCCACCACCCATATACGGTACTAACGTACTATTGGTTGACTAGCCAACCTCCTGTATTATGGGCCCAACATATAAAAATAAAAAAAAATTGCTGACCAATAGCTAATCGTTGCCACATTCCATGTGATTTTCACTTCAACTTATAACAGTTCCTACATTGTTCATGTTAGTTTTTTTTATTGTATTTTTGTTTGTTTGAAAAGGCCACAAGTATCTGTTGCAAAACTAATTGGTTGTCATTTTTATATTATTACAAAAAATTAAACCTGATATCACAATTGGTGATGTTATAGTTCTAAATAAATTCAGTACAGGTCTGCAAGATTCCTGGCTAAATTGAATTACTTTTGCAATATATTTGGTATGAAAACCAGCAATAAAAAGACAATGAAATGAAAATAGGCAGAAGCTAAAGGATCAAACCAAGAGTATAATTTCTTGTCATCTTTAATTTGGCAAATACCATCATGATGACTTAATAAAAAACTTTAAGCCACACCTGAGAAGGAAAAAAAAAAAAAAAACTGTGTGTGTGTGTGTGTGTGTGTAAGCATGTGCAGAATCAAAGGACACTGTTGCTTACTTAATTAGTTCAGGATGGATTTGAATTATACTTTGCTTTGGTGTTTTTTGTGATGAAGATAACAGATCTTGGCCATGTATATTTTCCCGGGGGTGGGGGATCCAGAAATGATAAAAGTAATCACTCACATTTTGTATCCTTAGTCTTAAAAGGAATTATATGTAATTATTGAATGTTTCATTAAATAAACAATGCTGGTATGTGGGGAACCAGCTGAATAAATTTATATGGAATGAGAGAGAAATTAGCAAAAAAAAAAAAATAAGGTAATCTGTATACGAGATGGTTTTCAAAGCAGTTTTAAGCTATGATCATTGAAGAATTTGTGAGCAGGGCTAAACAAAGATGGTATGGTCACTTATGTGAGAAGAAAGATTAGTAAAACAGGTGTTTGGTGCCAGGATGGCAGGAAAAAGATCCATAACACTAAGGTCTAGGCGGATTGATTTAGTCAGTGCCTTAAAACAGTGAAAGATATGACAGTATTGGAGTTCTGACAAGTGGACTAATTTGGAGGAAAATTGTCGATAGGAGATTAATATTCTAATAATAATAATTAATTTCATCACAATGTTGTTATAGTTGCTTGTACTTCACTTGAAGGTGCATATCAGGAAATTAATGATAAAGCTTTTACCAATAGACATCCCCTCTTTTGCTACTTTTAAGCTGCGATTATTCCAATACGTTCCTTATTAATGCAGTGTTAGCATTTCTCGTGTCTCTTTTCTATTCTTTCTGTTCTCTCTCTATCTATCGATCTATCCATCCATCCATCTATACACACATACATACAGTCATCCCTCGAATAGTGTGCCTAACGTGTTCTTTAAGACAGGTGCATTAATTGGAAACGCACTAATCGAATATAATAACCTGTGGGAAAACATATAATTCATTCCTCAGATTTCTTTTTTGACCCTTAATGTATTTTATAAAATAATTAGGGTTAGGGTATGTCTCAGGGCCTAGTTAAAGGAAAACCACGAAGCTGAAAGACAATAAAACATATTCAGAATATAAATTTATTATTCTGCTTCTTAACAAAGAATTGAGCCAACGTAATTTAGCAGGCATTCTGTTTCTTTTTTTCATACAACTGACGGTATGGCCCTATTGCGTCTTCTGCAAATTTTACTGGTTCTCTCTTCATCAGGGTCAGTTTCTAACCATTGCTGCTTAAAAAACTTCGGTTGTACGAAAACTGTTTTCAAATTGTTTCTGTGAAACCTCTTTGGCCTTGTCAGTGATTAAATTTTCTTCATATTCTTCAGGATCTTCCTGCTGTGTATCTAAATTTAGCATGTCGGAATCACTCAACTTCTCAGAATGAGATTTAATTAACTTAGATTCATTTGAAAAGCCTCTAAAATCATTTGCACAATGTGGAAGAATGTGCTTCCAAACTGCTCGCATATTGCTAGCAGTAATTTCATTCGACTTTGCGACTTTATAACCAGGCTGAGATTTCTCTGATTTGGCTAGAAAAGTCTTGGAAGGCATTCACTTACAAAAAAAAAGGCCAGTTTCATCGACATTAAATATTTGTTGATCACAATAGTCTCCTTCTACAATTTTCTTCAAAATCTCTATATATCTCCTTATCTGCACTTGTAGCTTCTCCTGTGATTAGAACATTATGTAGGCTCTCTTTTTGAAACACTCAAATCACCCAGCACTAACGTGGAATTCTTCTTCTTTTCCATCATTGATAACCCTTTCTTTCCAGGTTACAAAGAGACAATGCTTTTGATTTAATAAGGCCGGTGTTTAGCGGGACCCGTTTTTGGTTACAATCTTTGATCTATGTAAAAAGGAAGTCTCTCTAATTCAGTCATGATAATACTTGGTTTTCGAGTGCATGTATGATGAATTTGGTGTAGCATTCCCTTTCTCTTTGTATTCAGCAGTTGATTTGCCCATTTTTATGTTCTTGTCCTATCTTTGCTCTGGACTCGTCTTGTTCATTTTTTTTATTATTTCAAGTTTTTCTTCCACTAAGATTACTTTTCAAATCATTTTCACACTTCTATTTTTTGCTCACTAATTCTTTTACTCATGATTAAAGGTTAGGAAAATAATTTAAAATAAAAAAGTAAGGAAAACAAATGCACAAGATATCATCAGCAAAATGCTATGTAAAGCAGACGAAATAAATTTTGCCGGTAAATTTGGAACATAGTGTAGTATGCCATTAAAAACTAACTTTGTAAAATGTTTTAAATCGGTAACTAAATTATTTCATTCTGGTGAATGATTTTTTAAAATAGTTAGCCATAAAAAATGTATAGATCAAAAATTTTTAAAATCTGTAACATTTATTTTTAAGATGTATATAAGTGTACTAATCGAATTTTAGAGGCACTGATTGAATTTGGGTATTGAAAATGCACTAATCGGCAGGGGGGGGGGTCAATATAGGGATTGCTGTACTTTCGAACAAGATGCAAGTGAGTGTAACGTAAAGCATGCATAGTGGCAAACAGCACTTTCAGCGGTTCAACACGCCAATTGTGAACGCTACTTAATAATAAAAACGAAAGTACATGATGTGTTTGCTTGCTGTGAACAAGTTTATGATGAAAAGAAAAAAAGGAATAAGCAAAGCACATTGGACATTTTCATTAAAAAAAACAAAGGTTACACCAGAAGAGCCACAGCTTGATCATTCACACAGTGAAGATAATGAAGATGTGATTGTGGAGGAAGATTTGGGTGATTATTCTCCTATTTTATAGTGGCAGTAATGCACAGTACAGTTTTATAATAAGGTTTAAAAATTAAAATGACAGTATACTTATTACAGTTAAGTCCATAACCCCTATAACTGTTGATTCACTATAGCAAACTAAAGGACCACTAATAATTAACCATAATGAATTTCTTTTACCATAGCATCATACCTATAATGCTCAGATAGAAACTTTCGAATAGTTTATTATAACAGTGTTTGCTATAATGAGAATCAACTATATACCTTAATGTGTGGTGGAACAAATATATGAAACATCTTTGTTAACTATGCAGGAAAGGGAGATATAGTCATCTTGTCAGAATAATGCTTCATACTGTATTTTTTAAGCATCATGATATTAGACTTCGTCCATAGGTTAGCTGTTAAGTTTAGAATATAAATTATGTGAATTACTGATTATCCTTTATAATTCATATTATTTATTCGGCACATTTTATTCCAATGTTTAGGAAGAAAGTGCATCAAAGTTTGGTCTTGATGAAATGACGTTTAAAGATATTTTTTCTGGACCTCTTCCATCCTTTTTTGTTTCTTCAAAGAAAAAGAAAAAAGTACCTGTTGTTCTTATTGAATCTTTGAAATCGCCAGTTTTAGGACAAAGCCCAAAGAAAAAAGATAGAGCAGTTAAGAAGATAGAAAAAGAGAAATTAAAGGAAAATAAAAGCGATTCAAGTAAGTTTCCAAAACTGTCTCTGTATTTGCTATTTGCTGTTTTTTAATGTTGAAGCATGCAAAACAATCTGCCAGATTTTTGCCATTTATATTAATGAGTTTCAAAATGTATTTTCAGAAAGTTAAATGTTTTGCTTAAAAGTTTGTTACATTAATTACTTGCACCACTAATAAATAGTCAAACTCAGTACTTATTGTCTGTCACTATTTGCTGACATTGCAAAGATTGGTGGGCTAATCGCAGAATGATTTGAATAGGCTGGTATAGTGGGCATGGGAAAATGGATGTCAGTTCAATGTTAGTAAATGTAAAGTCATGCACTTTGTGCTTAGGTATCCAATGTGGTATTATATTGGTGGGATTATGCTAGAAGAAACTGATCAGGCTAGGGATCTTCGAATGTTAGTAAGTTCAGGGGCTATTTAGCAAAGATTGCAATGCTCAAACGAATGTTTACATGTAAAGATAAGGAAGTCATTTTGCCTCCTTACAAGACCCCACCTGGACTATTGTGCACAGGTCTAGTTTCTGTTGTGATTCTGATATATTGGAGAGAGAGAGAGAGGGTACAAAGGAGAGTGTTAAAATGATATCAGGATTGTGGAATACTGGTTATGAAGACAGATTGAGAATTTGTAGGCTGCAGACACTAACAAACAGGAAAAACAGGGGTGATATAACTGAGACTTACAACTGAAAGGGGTCATACAGGATTTCAGTTGATGGAATTTTTCAATTTATGGAAGGTGGGGAAAGGACAAGAGGGCATCTTTGAAAGCTGAGAATGAATGCTGCTAAGAAGGGGGTGAGATCTAGATTATTCTCTCATAGAGTGGTGCGTGATTGGAATGGATTGCCATCCGATATTGTGTGTGTGCAAGTGGTGTGAATGAATTCAAGAATAAGTATGATAGCTGGTGCTTGTAGTATGTGGCCTCCCTTGATGATTCCAGGACTCCCTGGACGTCTCTCTTAATAATAATTGCAAAAAAAAGGGAGAGAACCTCACAATATAGCAGAGGAACTGATTCTGCCAACTGCAAAAGTGATGCCATCAGCTATGGTGAGAGAAAAAGCACCAAATAATTTAAATATGATTTCATTGTCAAACAACAAAATCAATCTCCGAATTCAAGGAATGGCACAAAATATGAAAAAAACAACAACCGATTATCAGATACATAATAGTCAGTATTATTGTTTTCTTCGATCAAATGAAAATGAAAATGTAGATTTTGCAAACTGCATAATTTAAGATAAAATTAGTCAACTCCAATCCATTTCACATGGGGTCTGCTGTATTTCAAATTAAAAGAGGGATCCTCCACTTTCAAACTGCTGTTCTAAACTAATTTTCTGAGAGAAAGTTGACCAAAAAATATCTAGGTTTTTTTTTTTTTTTTTTTGTTATTATGTCTCAATGACATTTGTTCAATTGAAAAAAAAATCCTATCAGAAAATTTTGTTTTCTCATCATCATTATCAAATTCCTGCCATGTACCCTCAAGGGGTGTACAGGATATGATAGTACTACATGAAAAAAAATTAAATCATTACTAACTTCCTATTTACAATTTTCCTCCAAATCAGTCTGTTACTTGTCAAGACTCCAACATTATCAGATCTTATATTTCTATCGTCTAAGGCACTTTGTACCGTATCAATCCATCTACATCTTGGTCTCCCTCTGAGTCGTTTTCCTGCCAACCTGGCAGAGAACACTTGTTTTGTTAATCTTTCTTCGCCCATTCTGTTTATTCATAATCACTGAGATTAGCTCTGCTAATGCATTCCTGGATGCTGACAATGTCAAGTTCTTTCCTAATATCCTCTTTTTTAATATGATACTACCGTTCATGCCATCTGTTCAGACCTCTAATCTTTCTCAGGACTCTCATATCTGCGGTCTCTAGTCTTTGATCACGTGTTTTACTTCTGTGTCAGCTCTCAGATCCATAAGTTAAAACTGGTTTGAACACTGTCTTGTATACAGCTAATTTAGTGTTCCGACAAATTTCTCTCTTATTCCATATGAATTTATTCAATTGACTTCCTACCATATCAGCTTTGTTGATTCTGTTGTCTATTTCTATATTTATTTTACCATCTTCACTAAAAATTGTGCCTAAGTAGCTGAAATGTTTTACTTGTTCTATAGGTTCTACATTCACAATGCAGTTGATATTTTCAATGTTTCTTCTGCCTATTTTCATTGACTTTGTCTTGTTATTGCTGACCTTCATATCATATCTATTACAACAGTTATTCAATTTAGTCAGAGAATCTTGCAGACTTGTAGCAGATTTATTTAGAAGTATAACATCATCCGCATAAAGCAAAGAGCTGACATAAACATCTCCAATTTTGATATCATGTTTAATACCACTTTCCTTCATAATGTGATCTATATAGATAATGAATAACAGAGGGGATAATGTACATCCTTGTCTCACACTAGATTTAACATCAAACCATCTTCCTGTACTTCCTTCAATTCTAACTGCTGACTTACAACTCAAATAAAGCTAAGTATTGCTTGATATAATGCCCCATTGACACCATATAACTGCAGCGTATTGAATAGCTTCTCTCTTAGCACCTTGTCATATGCCTTTTCTAAATCAACAAAACTTAAATACAGGTCTTTGTTATATTCCAATGCTTTCTCGACTATTTGTCGTAAAGTGAAGATCTGATCCTGACAGCCTCTATTTGGCTTGAATCCACCTTGTTCTTCACCAAGCTTTTCTTCCACAATTCTTCTCAACCGTTTCTCAAGTATATTGCATAGATCTTGCCAGGAACATTAGTAGGAGGGAAATACCTCTGTGCTGCTTCTTGGAGATAAGAAGTAGCATGAAAATCATGTATAATCCTTAGAGCAGGATTGCTAGCCTGTCTTGATAGCCAGATGGCCAATAGCCCATCTGGCTATTGGCCATAGCACCAGTTTTTAAATTTTCAAATGTTTTGGGCGATGCTACTATCAAAATATAAAATCTCAAAAACATATCTAATGCTATATTGGTGAAACATGTGATATTTTCCTTAAATAGTAATTTCAGCAAGTTTTCTTATACTTCAATTTTCAAAGATCAAATTGTTTCTTTATGTATTTTCTTTTCTTTATTCTATATTGCAGATAAAAAAATTCAGAGTAAACTTGTTAATAAGAAAGATCCAGCAGATAAACCAAAAACTCTGAAAGAGCGAATAGCACTTAAAGAAAAACAAAGACAAATTGAAGAAGAAGAAAAGGAGAAACAAAAACAGGAATTAAAAAAACGACTTGAAGAGGAAAAGCTGAAGCGACAGGAGGAAAGGAAAAAGGTGTGTTATTATGTATATACTCATGCCACATTCCCTTCATTTAATACTTAACCTTAAGCTTTTTTCTAGAATAACTATAATGTTAATTAGCTTAACTGCTTTATAGAAAATAAAATATTTGTAGGATTTTCAGTGTGTCATGAGCATGTCATAAATCATATCACATATGATTTATGTGATACAGTTCGGATGTGATATGCAGTTGTAAAGTAGCACAGTCTAATTATAGCTAGTCTTAACGTGGTTTTATAATGTTCATTCTGTCCATAGATGAAAAAAATTAGACGGAACTATGCTTGTAATATTTATTTATTCATTTCATAAAACTCGTTATACCTTTGATGAAATACTACATTTTTATTCCCTCGCATTTGTTACTTCAGTAAACAAACATATAATGTAAAGAGAAAAAGTGCCAAACAACCAGGGGGTGACATGCTGTCATTTGTTTCAGCTTTGTGTTACGCCCAAAATTTCCACGAGATATTATGAGATATTATCTGCTGGTGTTCCCTGATCGGTAAAACCAATAGAAATATAGATTTCAAGTGTTATCTTATTGCCCATTTCAGAAGCCGTGGAAAAACTTGCGATAAAAATGCAGTTTTATCACAACTTTCTCGTGACAAACAGGTTTGTCATATACGTTATTCTATCATATTTAATCTGCATAGCCTATGCCATTTATTAATTCAGCAAGAAATTTTCGTTTAGTATCGATAAAATGAAGAAATGTATGTTCTGACTGATGTTTATCAATAGTATAAGCATAGTGCTTTGTTTATAAAAGTTTATGATATGACCACACATGGACAGAACCAGTAAAAATATTCAAATATATAAGCACATCTCCATTCCTGCTCTATAATATATTAAAATAAAACATTTTTTTAATTTTTTTGAAATTATTAGAACATAAAAGGATGAAAAGCAACAAAGTTTGACAAATTTTTTTCAATAAGAAACCAGAATTGGAATCTTGGATGGTACAAAACAGTCACAAGCACAACCACTCCAACTTGAAGAAAGCAGCACGTCAATTGTTGAATTAAAAAACGATAACAACTCCAAAATTGAAAATAATGTTCCTGAATGCTGTGCAACAATATAACAGTTTTAAAGAAAAATATGACTGACTGGTAATTTCTAACAAAAAGTTAGATTGCAATTATTGTGCAAAATATGACTTTATAAAAGAGAAAAGTGTTCATGTGTCAAAAGAATGGAAATGTTTTCAGATTGAGGCATCAAGGAAAAATAAAGAGATACAACAAGCTTCTCTAAGGGAAAAAATGAGAGAACATTTTACATCAAAAGTTCATAATATTTGTAAAAAGAACTTAAAACAATGTGAGCAGGATTCAATAACAAAAGTAATAGATACGATGAATGAAAAATATTTAAGTATTACTTGTAGAGTATTTAATACAGTTTACAGCCTGGCAAAAAGATGTAAACCATTTTCAGACATAGAAGATGAGATGGAAGTGCAAATTGAAAATGGATTAGATATGGGAATAGGATTACATTCTCATAAAACTGTTGTGAAAGTTGGTTGATTTCATTGCAAAGGAAATTAAAAAAGAAATATCTAATAAAATTATTGAAAATAATCTGAAAATATGTTTGATTATTGACATAGCTTCAACAATATCCTGCAAACCAGATATTATACTTTTTTAAAAGTTGAGGATTCAGTTACATCAACAATTTTCGTTGAACTAGTTGAATTGGAAAAACAAGCTGCAGAGACAATATGTTCTTCAGTTATGGAAAGTTTAAATAATGTTGGGCTTACTAAGAACTACCTAGAAAAAAAATTAATAGGATTTTGTTCCGATGGTGCCAGCTTTATGCTTAGGAGAAAATCTGGAGTGAGCACTAGGATTGCAAAAGAGTTTCCAAACATAATAATATGGTGCTGTTTAAACCATTGCCTCCATCTTGTTTTAGATGATTCGATAAAGGAAATAAAGCAAAATAAATCATTTAAAAATATTTAGTGATAAGATATATACTATTTTTCATCAATCCAATAAGAACCAAATTGAACTTTCCAAAATATCCAAACAACTTGGAATTGAAATTATAAAGATTGGTAGAGTTTTGGGAACAAGATGGGCTACCTGTAGTTTAAGGCCAAGCCAACCCTAGCTGTGTAGCGTGCTTATCCAGCGCTACATCACTATTTTTATTCAAATTAAAAGTACTTAGGTATGGCTGCCCATCTTGAAAATATATATTTTATAACTGATTTGGCATTGATGATTGATATTTTAAACGAAATTTCTCTTCTTTCAAATGCACTGCAAGCAAGAAATATAGACATAATAAAGGCTGAAAAACTCGTGGTAAGATCTCTTAAAGCATTTCAAATGCTTGGAAAGGAAAGGGGTCCATATGAAAAAAAAAAGTTGATGAATTAATTACTTCAGAAACCTTCAAAAATATAAAATTTGTAGAAAATCGTCAATTTTTCACGATTCCTTGGAAAAGACTTTGAGAAAACATTGTAACGAATTTGAAAAAAAGACTAATGGATTGTAAACATTTCAAAGCAAGTTGTAGCCGATTTCAAGATAGAAATAAATTACAATTTCTCAATTTTTTGGAGCCAGATTACTGGAATATTGAAGAAGTACTAGTTCCATGGAAAGCAGCTGAAGAACAATTGCTCATATTTAATGACATTTTTAATTACCAAATTGATATTAATGATTGTCGAGATTTCGTGGAAAACGTTTTAAAAAATTCCCAGAATTATGCAATTCCTGAAAGTGTTCAAAGAGCTAAAAATATTGTCAGAACAATTGCTGTAAATTCAGCAGAAGCAGAAAGGAGTTTTTCAAAGATGAACATAATATATTCAGAGAAGAGAAGTCTTCTAACTGTTTCTAATATATCAAACACAATGACTATTAGTCTAATCGGCCTACCTCTAAAGCAGTGCTTCCCAAACTTCTGGATCCCAAGGCCCCCCTTTGGAAAAATTTAAATATTTCACGGCCCCTCGAAAAATAATCATAATATAGACGTATATTATTATAATATTTATTGTATTTATATTCAGTACAAAACATACATGGTGAATATTGCAAAAATCAAATGCAAATATTACATTTTTAGCATCTTACATACACATTTGACATGGCACATTATCTCATATTTTTATATAGATAGATATATTTTTATTGTACATTTGCCGTACAAGCACATAAAACGTAAAACAATTAGTAATAAAGAATGAATTAAAAACATAAAAGTAGTTTAATAACAATTTAATGTGATAAATGTGTTTCAATACCACTACACAAAAAGTCAATATCAGGTGAAATATTTGAAACTACAATTCTTAGATTTCTGCTTTGAAGTGAAACTTATATGAATAAGCATATATTTTCTAATATTTATTAAGCGCCAAAATATGCAGGAAGCAAAATTTGCGAACCCCGCACCAATGTGATTTTTTTTCCATTAAAATATAAAAAATAATAAAAATTAAATACATTTCTTTTAAGACAAAAAAAAAATCAACTTAGTCTTAAAACATTTTAAATTTGTTTTCATTATTTCACCCCCTCCCCTCAACAAAACCTACGGCCCCCAAGGGGGACCGCGGCCCGCAGTTTGGGAAGCGCTGCTCTAAATAAATGGATCCTACTCCTACAGTGAAAAGATGGTTAAGGATAAATCACACAGCCGATGATGCTCGGATAAAAGCGAAGAAAATTGCAAGTGAGGACTCCAATCAAGAAGCAATATGGAAATATCTTAAATAACAGTTTTATTGTTTTTTGTCAGGTATTATTTAATATTTTTTCATTAATATTTTAAAACTCTTTCTTATAACATAATCTAGTTTTGTGTACTACCTCTTTTTTTTGTTCTTATTTAAGTATTAACTGTATGAAATAATAAACTACCTTTCGGTATATCGTTTTTTTTTTTTTTTAATACTTAAAACGGTCATTAGGGCAGCGAACCGGTTGGTAAATTATTTGAATCCCACCACTGGATAGCATGCTTCACAAATCCAGACTATTCTAACTCTTTTCGCTTCATATATTTCTTATGCTCTGCCTCTTTAGTCAAAGTAATATAAAGCATGGGTTCAATGATTCTAAAAAGAAAAAAAAAACACTAAGGAATATTATTGAAGTCAGCTCATAATTTTCAGAACCCAAAAAATTAAGAAATTTTCTAATCACGGCAAACTACAATTTGAAGGTCAAAAGCTCTCTCTGGTATTGTGTGCAAAGATTCATAAATCACTAGGGATGGTCTGACAGCCTTCTCTTGAATGCTCCCTGTACACAATATAGCCATCTCTTTAAATCTGAGGAATGTCAGAGCACATCGAGAGTAATAACTCTTGACCTCATGTTACATTATATCTGGTGGCTTTCTTAATTTTTGGATTCTGTAAAGCAATGGTCGGCAACCTTTTCTGATTCTCAGGCCACATTAAACTTTTATTTTTAAAGATTGGGCTGCAAGCATTTAATTAAGAGAAAATAACGTGTTAAAAATACTTAAGTTATCAATTTTCATTATACCAATCTTAAAAAACACAGAAATATTTAAAGAATGATATCAAAGTGATATAGTTTATGCATCAAATATGTATGTCTCCCTGCTTAATGTGACTTTTGTGATTGTTTTCCCTTAACCAAATTACCTATATCCACTTTATAACCTGAGGTGCCAATTCGAATCGAAGCATGCAAATATTCATCAGTCAGTCGAGAAGAAATTTGTTTTTTCTAAAACTCATGACAGAAATGCTTGTTCGCAAATGTATGTGCTTCCAAATGCGACTGTCATCTTCTTTGCTAAACTGATTAATTCATCATACTGAATACATCATTGAATAATTCAACATACAGACCACATGCCATGTAAGTATGGTCAACTTTTATGGGCCGCCGGTTGCCGACCCCTGCTGTAAAGGATAAACTGCCTCTACTGTCATTCTTTGGTGTTCTTATAAGCTGTCATGCAAAGCTTGTACAGCTTTGCGAGCTAACTTTCATCTTACATTTTTGCATCCCGACATGTCTATGCCTGAGAAACATGCTATTATTTCCATAGATGTTTTAACTGGGAAAAAACTATAGTCCTTCATAAGACAAGGTTCCATATGGAAATAAGATTGCAAAGCATTATTGCATATTTGAATCTGAACACCTGCTGTTTATGTTGTGGGAAATAATATTACTTAACATCACTTAGACCATGCAGCTCTTTCTGCACAGTCTGAGTGATGGATTCCAGAATGCTATATCTGCATTGTTAATTCTTCTGTCATTTAAATGCTATACTTACATCATTTATGCCATGCCAAGTGCATACAATATGTGGAGCAAATTCTTTGAATCAACAAAAGTTACATAACTAATCCATTTTGTATTATAATTTCATATGCCAGCTTGTATTTCAAAGAAAAAACAAATTCCTAGAATGATGCCCACAGTATAAATGGCAGTTGCATTAGATTGAAGAAATTTCAATAAATACTTGAATTGGGTTTAGTGCCAGTTTTGGATTCCCAAAACATGTTCATTTGTTATCATTATTGTAATCAGTTTCTTGATATGTGTCGTCAGGGATTGAGAAGTATTCTATGACAGGCAGCATCACATTATTAAGCTTAAATTATCACTCCTCTCCTATCAATCAACAGTTTTCTCTAGATTAATGTATTACTTGCCAGCACTCCATTATTGTTAACATGTAATATTTTGGTCTTCCTGAGTGACTTTTGTTTTGCTAACCTTTCCTCTCCCAAAGAAAGGTTAGCAAAACATGGATTGTTTTGCTAACCTTTAAGTGACCATACCATCTTAGATTAGCTCTGCTCACACATTCTTGAATGCCAGCAATATCAGGTTCCTTCCTAACATCATAATTTCTCATGATCCTTCTACTGATGCTATAAGTTTACTCTGCTAATCTTTCTCAGAACTCATAATATGATAACGATTAGTCTCTATTCTTTGATCAACTGCTTTATTTCTAACCCAACTCGTAGATCCATAAATTAAAACTGATTTTGAAATGAGTCTTGTATACAGCTAGTTTAGTGTTTTGGCTGATTTCTCTCTTATTCCATATAAATTTATTCAACTGGCTTTTCACTGTATGAGTGTTATTTATTCTGATGTCTATTTCCATATTTAATTATTGCCATCCTCCTCAGACTTAAAATATTCATCCTCTCTCTCTTCTTTTTTTGCTTCTTCTAATAACTCCCTCATACAGTACTTCTTACCTGTCAAGTCATCCTCTCTCTCTTCTTTTTTTGCTTCTTCTAATAACTCCCTCATACAGTACTTCTTACCTGTCAAGTCATCAGTGTCAGCATACACAATCAATTTTTTCACCTTACCTTTTTTGCACCAGAGAAACAAGATTTGCCATGCTTTCATTAAGTATTCCTCTTATCTTAGAAAATCTGTAAAAAAAATTTTTCTCCTCACCATCATTCTCATTTATTCACATGATCTTGTTTCACACCTTTTTTCAGTTTTGCTAATCTCTTAACCTTTTCTTCAATCTTTCATTTTCTACATATGGTATATAATCTTCTGTACTTAATATCTATCATACAGCAGTGGAATTAACCTATTTTGATTCCATTGCACTTGCAAAGGTCATCAATAGACCTCCCTCACCACTTAAAAGTCCACAAGTGAATTAGTGACCATCGATACTTATTCGGCTCCTCTTGATCTACAGTGGATCTCATTGTCAGCATCACCCTTGTTGCTTTAGACATTTCCAAAGTATTTGAAAGTCTACTTGCCAAATTACAATGTTATAGCTACCATTCACCCTTTGCAACTGGATTTCCAGTTTTCTGTCATGTCGTTCGCTATATATCGCAATAAATGACTTGCTTTCTTCAGTATCGGAGTCCTTGCCATAGCCCTTTACTTGCTGTCATTGACCTCAAATTGTATTTATGGTTTTGCTTATAATGGTACTATCCATTCCTCATTTTCATTGACAGACCTTGCGGTGCTCATATATATTGCAAGTTAGGAGATCTTCTATTTTCTCTGCTTATCTCCTTTCCATATTTCAGTGGAATGAGGACAGCCTTGTCATCTTTAGCTTTACCGTAAGTAAATCCTATATTTCACACAAGAAAAACCACAATGTGCCTCCTTCACCATTGATGATACTGAGTTCTTCATACAAGATTAGTATGGCTTGAGTGTCTTGCACTCAACATATTACTTCTCCCCTGTACTACTCCTGACACTATAAATCCCATATCTGCTCTACTCCCAAATAGTGTTCATATATATTTGATACTGAATCAAATATCTCTAAAAATTCATGTCTTTCAGAAGTTTACCCAGTAAATTGATGAGACCTCCAAAACACGCCTTATGCCACCTTATTCTTGTGCAACATTATGCCTATTTTAAAGGTATTTTTATGGGCATGTTCCCCTTAACTAGCAACTACCATTCTTCCACATTCCATTAAATCTGTAAACACAAAAACTGCTAGTCACCATCCATGTATAGTGTAAGCATTAGGTTACCAAACCTGCTTCTCATCCACCTGTATGCTTTAGAACAGCTTTCTGCACAGTTTACCTAAGAGTAGTACAAACTCCATTTGTTCAAAAAATATATCAGCATGTTCCTTCTTCCTGACAACCTGCCCACATTGTTTTTGCAGCCTTTCATATGTATGGTTGTTATATAAAAAATCTTAAAGAAAATACTGGTGTAATTTATTTACTATAAGATTATTTTTAAGGTTTTTCTCTTCTCTTAAACCTGATATCATTATCTCAGAGGAGGAGGTTATTATTATTACCTAACACCTCCAGGGAGTTCACAGACTCATCGAGGGAGGGCAGCTGTTCACTAACCGCAACTACATCAACGCCTATCACCACCACTAGTATTTTCACAGACAATCACAAACATCCATTCAAACCCGCAGCCTTTTGGCTGGAGAGTGGATACGCTAACCACTCGACCAATCAGGCCTTTTGTAAAAAAAAAATTTAGGTACTTCTGTCGTGATTCAAATGGCGGGATTCAAACCCGCAGCCTTTTGGCTGGAGAGTGGATACGCTAACCACTCGACCAATCAGTCCTTTTGTAAAAAAAAAAATTAGGTACTTCTGTCGTTGACAATCAAGAATGTCATTATCACTAAATATACTTCTCTTATGTCTGATCTAATAAAAACTTGATATATTTTGAAAGCATCCTGCCTATAATGTGAATAGAAAATATTTTATAATTTATAGGAAAGGGAGAAGAAGAAAGAAGAGAAAAAGCTTTTAGTGGAATATATGATGGAATGGAGTAAACCACGAGATGATCTTGAATGCGATGACTTAATGGTAAGCTAGATTAAATAATCATATTCAAAAATTTATAATGGTTGTTTTAAAATTTATTTTTCATAATAAAAATTCTGAATTCACATTTTTCAAAAATGTTTTACTTTGCAAACTTTTTTTGCAAAGTAAATAATTGAGAGAAATACTAATTCGAGATATGTTGTAAAAAAGAATAATGCATTCAAAGTGGAGTAGCAGCTTTAAATCTTTTCACATAGAATTTGCAACTTTCTTGGGAAGGGACATTTCCACATGCGTTTTCTCCCCTATAACTTCGGCTACTGTAGGCAGAGGAATATCTTCATGGTCACTCTTGATCAGTGTTTTCCAAATCTTTATCGTCTGCATATCACTTTAACATTTTGTTATTCTAGTATCCCTTGCCCTCTCTCCCATTTCCATTAGCAAAAAGTTCTAACCATGCAGTTAGCATTAACATAAGCATGGCAAGAAAAATATAAAAAAGTAAAAATAGAAGATAATCAGAATTTTTTGTTTAAAAAATTTTCCACATACCCTGGGGGGGGGGGGATTTATTGCATACTACACTGTGGTTCTAGGTGAATTTTCTTCCCTTATTCTGGATCCTTGTATTTAATACAACTCATGAACATTCAGACATTCAATTTGAAATTCTCTAGGCTCGGTTAATCAATTTATGTCACGTAAGTTCGAGATTCCTAAATCACAACGAATAGACTTCACAGTATTCTCATTCAGTTAATGAACACTTAATTCAATAACATAGCATTTATCATTTGAAGAGGGAAAAGTCTTAGCACATCACATACTAAATCTTGACTCGCTGAATACTGCAACTAGGAACAATTTACTTTCGGAGGAATTAATTTTTCAAAGTCTTCCTATTCCACGACTGATATATAGACTCGGGAGAATATAATCTTTATGTTCTTGGTTTAAGTTATCTATTTATTTCTTCATTTTCTTATACGTATTAACTTATTTCTTGCACTATTTCACTGCTAGCCATTAGGAAGTTTTGATAAAAATCCAACTCAGAAAAAGGTAAGTTAAAATACCAAGTGATTCCCAGTCCTTTGAATACCGTTTTCGGCACATCAAAATTCCCCTCCAGTCTCCACCTACCATTCTCTATACTTTCCTATTCGATTCTCTTTTTACTTAGGTTTTGGTATCTACTCCTTCCTTTTTCGCGCCAAAAACTGGTTCTCGGCGGTTTAGCTCACATCAACTTCGCCTTGTGCATAGTATAGAGTAAACACGCGCTAACTAAAAATAACATAATTTCTCATAGCAACCAATCAAGTGATACCACAAAGAATCTTCTGGATATATCAAAATTACATATATTACAGTTTCTAATATTATATTAAAGGAATTAAATTCACAAAATTAATGATATTTAATACTCAGCTTTTCATAACTGTAATTTATCCCAAACATATATAAATAAATAAATATCGATTAACATAACTTGAAGAAATTACACAAATAGCAAATTATGAGAATGAGACTATTAGTTTAAAAAAAAAAAAAAAAATGTTGCTCAGGGAAAGGTAGATTATGTTAGACTCTGAATGATATATTAACAATTTCCATTTCTCTTCATTCAGAATCCAACACTGGCATAATGCTATGCTGAACAAAAGTCACTGTAGCTAACTGTTCTTGTTAGCTTTGCATGCTGCTAGTGAGAGCTGACCATTTTTTTACAGTATTATTGTATCAGCTTGATTTAGTATTAGTTACTTCTAAGCCTCATGGAGTACAAAGACTCATTGTGGGAGGTCAAACACTCGCAAACCATAATAACTATCATTCTCTTTACCCACATGACCTCTTCCCTCTTGCATCACCCATTATACTATGCAATAATTCTTCTGAGTCTATTTTATGTCCATTCATACCACCACCCTCTCCTCCTATATGTTAAGCTCTGAAGACCACATTCCCCTACTCTGGCCTCCTCCTCAGTATTCCAGAGTCCTGATACAGTCTTAGTTTTTTGCCTCTGCACTTTCTCCAATCTTTCCTTATCACCAGTATAGTGACCAGATCTGTACACAGAAATCCAAATAAGGCCTATAGAGTGGAACTAATACCTCCTTATCCATACATGTCAGTGTTCTTCACATTGTAGCAGTAATTTTTTGGGTAACCCTTAAAACTTTTGCAACATGTCCCCTGAACTTCAGTTCCCTATCCACCAAGATGCATAGATCCTTTATTTCTTCCACCTCTTGTTGCAAAGTTCCTCCAATGTGGTAAACCTCATTCCATCTTCTCTGGCCAAAGTGCTTAACTTGACACTTAGTAACATTGAAATGATATCCCTATTCTTCTGTCCAAAGCACCAAACTATTCATACCCCTCTTGTAACAACAACTCAGAATCTCCTGACATTGCTCTTGCTAATTTACCATCATCTGCAAACAACAGAATATCTCCTTTCACAACATGAACTGTATCGTTGATATATAAGTTAAACAACAGTGGACTCAGAATGCTGTGGCAACCCTCTTGTCATATATATATATATATATATTTGTTTATAATTATTAACGGACTTAAACACCGAGAAAAAATATGAGATTTAATAAGTTTTCATTGGAAATGCCAGCTTCGTCAGGTGAATACAGTACCAGGAAATAAACAACATCTAAAAAACATTGTACTTTAACGAACATAGAATTTAGAACAAGTAGTAGTTGTGTTTGAAATGGAGTCCGAGTGTTAGTTCTGGCATGAAGCACTTTGCGTGTGAATGATATCACGAGTACACCAAAACCGGTTACAGTGCTATGCGAATCGGGTAGGCTGTAACTGAGATTGCTGTTTAGATGGGCAGGGTTGAGAGCTATTTCTTTGGATTCCAAGATATGTCTCTCTAATTCATCGGAGCATTTATGGATGTTTGAAGTTAAGTTCCAGTCTATTTGATGTTGTCGTCCTTCAACATTGGCAGAGAATAAAACTTGGCTGGATAGGGCACTAGCACTGGTTCTGTTGTAAGAAATGTCATGCTGATGTTCTTCTAGGTGGAAAGAGAGATGAACTTTTCTGTCTGGCTATAATATGGTTTGCCACAACTGCAAATGATTTTGTATACTCCTGGGAACCGAAAAAGATTGTTTTACTTTAGGTTGACTGAGGTGAGAACGGAGTTTTAGAAAGGTGGAGAAATATGTTTTAACATTAAATTTCTTCAGGATTTTCGCCAGTTTAGGAGAAATAGAACTTATATACTGTAAGGTGATGTAGGCTGTGGGGTTTGAGTTATCTTCATTACTTAGTTGACTACATAATCTCTTATATTTTTTCTCGGTGTTTAAATCAGTTAATAATTATAAACATGTCATTAAACGAGTCAATTACTCTGTAAATATATTTTAACTTTTAGCAATGGCCAGTTTTGAATGAATAAAAAGGCAAGAATAACCCTTAGTTTTATTATGTAGTAAAGATATCCTAAATGTATACTGATGATTTTACTTTAGTTTTGCCTCCATGCTGTTTGTCACTCCAGGCAGTAGTATGCTTGCGCATAGTTTATATTTCCAAATAGGAAGTTTATATAGTTGAGAGAAAAAAAATAGAACAGGAGAGGTTCTGAAAGTTGGAAATTTAGGAAGTGAAATTGGAGTATAGATTAAAGCGATAAAAATGATTTAGTTTCTTTCAAAGTAATGGAAAGTTCCTTATAATATATTAAGCAGCAAACTTATTTTAGTTAAACACTGTGAACTCAAATTGATGAAGATTTTGTGCTTAAGGATAAGGAAGACATTTTCTGAATTAAAGGGGGGGGGGGGCTTTAAATTATGTTTGTGTTTCAAGGAAGCAGAAAAGGAACTGATATGTTAAAGAAGAAAAGAAAGGCTTATTTTTATAATAATATCCCAGATGCAAATCTGTGTTATTAGCTGAAAACAAAGCGTTAATAAACTACTCTTATATACCATGGATGAATAATAGTATGCATCCTCATCACACACCTTTTGTTTTAAACCAACTGCTTTGGTGCTGACGATGTGCACACACACAGTTGGGTCTCAAATTACAGTGGGGTTCTGTTCCAATGATCCCTTCATAAGATAGAAGTCACTATACAAACCAGTTTTAATCTTTGTTTATAGTAAATTACAATGCAGTTTACATTTTATATTACTACATACAGTGCTTTGTGCTTCCATGCACTTACCATTTAAATAACCAGCTGGTATAATGCATTCATTGGAGGAGGGACAGGAAATTATCAACAAGAAATTCTTCAAATTCATAGATTGCAGCAAAGCGTCCTATGGATGGTTCATCAGATGCATAACTTCCTATAAGGTATGCATCATAGGCTTGTCATTGTTTGATTAGGTGAAATTGGCAGAGGCAGATACCTCTGCCTATTTCTTCACTGTAAATTTTTTTTTTTTCTTCTTTTTTTTTTTTTTATGTAACTGTGTTCTTCTAGCGCCATACTGTCTTTATTTGGTAACTCTTCTTTTACATCTTCATTGCCAAACTCCAACTCTATAGCAAGCAGCACTATCTTGTCACCAATCTTTTGTAAGGTTTTGTAAATAGTGACCTATTTACAAATTCTCTGTTGAATCATGTGATTATATGAATATTTCAGCAGCTTCTTCCAAACATAATTCATATGCTGCTGTCACTACATACTGCATGCATATTCCTTGTACAACACAGAATATCATATTCCTTCTAAACGTCTTAGGGGGTCTTATGGGAGTGGCTGGCATAAGTATGAGTAGTTGAGTTGCATAGTCAGGAACTAATGGTGTGTGTGTGTGTAAAGGGAGTGCAGAATAATGCAACATTGCAATTCAGTTTATAGATGATCACTTTCTCACAAACTTGCTTTGCTCCTGAATGGCACAGATGCACTGTTTCAGCTCGTGGTCTTTTCTACAGAAAAAAGCAGCCACTACCCAACATTCCTTTTCAGTGCATTTTCAACCACATTGAATCTGCCTCTATTATTCATCTTTCTTTCGATTTTCATCTATCATCTAAAACAGCCTATGTCATCATCATCATCAAATTCCTGCCATGTACCCTCAAGGGGTGTACAGGATATGATAGTACTACATGAAAAAAATTACATCATTATTAATTTCCTATCTACAATTTTCCTCCAAATCAGTCTGTTATTTGTCAACACTCCAACATTATCAGATCTTATATTTCTATCGTCTAAAGCACTTTGTACCATATCAATCCACCTATATCTTGGTCATCCTCTGGGTCGTTTTCCTGCCAACCTGGCAGAGAACACTTGTTTTGCTAATCTTTCCTCGCCCATTCTGTTTATATGACCATACCACCTGAGATTAGCTCTGCTAACACATTCCGGGATGCAGACAATGTCAAGTTCTTTCCTAATATCCTCGTTTTTAATATGATATTGCCATTGATTCCATCTGTTCACGCCTCTAATCTTTCTCAGGACTCTCATATCTGTGGTCTCTAGTCTTTGGTCAAGTGTTTTACTTCTGACCCAGCTCTCAGATCCATAAGTTAAAACTGGTTTGAACACTGTCTTGTATACAGCTAATTTAGTGTTCCGACTAATTTCTTTCTTATTCCATATGAATTTATTCAATTGACTTCCCACCATACCAGCTTTGCTGATTCTGTTGTCTATTTCTATATTTAATTTACCATCTTCAGTAAAAATCGTGCCTAAATAGCTGAAATGTTTTACTTGTTCCACAGGTTCTCCATTCACAACACAGTTGACATTTTCAATGATTCTGCCTATTTTCATTGTCTTTGTCTTTTTATTGCTGACCTTCATACCGTATCTATTACAACAGTTATTCAATTTAGTCAGAGAATCTTGCAGACTTGTAGTGGATTTATTTAGAAGTATGACATCATCCGCATAAAGCAAAGAGCTGACATTGACATGTCCAATTTTGATATCATGTTTAATACCACTTTCCTTCATAATGTGATCCATATAGATAATGAATAACAGAGGGGATAATGTACATCCTTGTCTCACACCAGATTTAACATTAAACCATCTTCCTGTACTTCCTTCAATTCTAACTGCTGACTTACAACTCAAATAAATACTAAGTATTGCTTGATATAATGCCCCATTGACACCATATAACTGCAGCATATTGAATAGCTTCTCTCTTGGCACCTTACCATATGCCTTTTCCAAATCGACAAAACTTAAATACAGATCTTTGTTATATTCCCATGCTTTCTCAACTATTTGTCGTAAAGTGAAGATCTGATCCTGACAGCCTCTATTTGGCCTGAATCCAGCTTGTTCTTCACCAAGCTTTTCTTCCACAATTCTTCTCAACTGTTTCTCAAGTATACTTGCATAGATCTTGCCAGGAACACTCAATAGGGAAATACCTCTGTAATTCTCACATGCAGTTTTATTTCCCTTTTTATATATGGGTACTATGAGAGCTCTACTCCAATCATCGGGAATTCGTCCCTCTGTCCAGGCTTTCTGAACTATGCAGTGCAGCCACTGTAAGACTCTTATACCACCATACTTCAGCATTTCTGGTCGAATATCATCTACTCCAGCTGCCTTTCCACATTTCAAGCCTTTCATGGCTTTTTCTACTTCAAGTATGGATATGTATTCTTGACTGCATGCCTGGTCAGTGTTTTTTACCACTGTGCTGTCATCACTGCTTGCTTCATTTAGCAGTTTTTCAAAGTAATTACTCCATACTTCAAGGATATCTTTTTCTCCCGTTTTCATGTCACCTTTATCATCTCTAATTCCTTTTATAGCACTCTTTCCTCCATTCTTAAGCTTCTTCAACAACCTCCAGAATATTTTGCCACCTTCTTGATATTTATTTTCTATATTCTTGCCAAAGTCCTGCCATGACTTTTGTTTAGCTAGTTTTACACAGTGTTTAGCATTCTTGCATTTGTCTCTATATTCTCTAAGAGCACACGCTGACTTATTTGAGAGGAACTTTTGGTATGCTTTCTTCTTTTCCTTCACTGCCTCTTTAACTTCCTGTGTCCACCAGGGAGTTCTGATTTTTTTATCCTTACAGACAACCTCACAACATGCCTCTCTCGCAGAATCAATCAATGTTTTCTTCAGAGTTTGCCACTGAATCTCCAAGGTTTGATTCCTGTTCTCAAACTCTTTCATTTTTTCTTCAATAATCTTTGTGTATTTTAGTCTATAGCTCACATCTGAGAGCTGCTCAACTTTTATTCGCTTTAAAACTTTCTTACATGTTATTCTTTTCAATATGAAATTCAATTTTATCCTGCTCAAGACTAAATAGTGATCACTTCCAATTTCAAATCCTCTGTACACTCTGGTGTCCTGCACCAGGGAGAAAACATCACTATCAACAATAACATAGTCAATGAGACTTTTCTTATTCCTAGCCTCTTCTCTCCATGTGAATTTGTGCACATTTTTATGTTGGAACATGGTGTTAGTAATAACCAGTCCATGTCCTGAGCAGAAATCCAACAGATATTTGCCATTATTATTAGCTTTGCTCTTTTCTCCAAATTTTCCCAAAATATTTTTGTATGTCTCACAATCATTTCCTACTCTGCTATTTAGATCCCCAACAAGGACCAACTTTTCATTTTTCATTGTGTCAGTTGCTTTTTCTAAAGCGTCAAAAAATTCCTCCACTTCTACCTTAGTAGAACCTTCTTTGGGACCGTAGGCACAAATAAGTCTCATTGTCCAGTTCCCCATTCTCATATTTACCCACATTACTTTACTTGAGACTGGCTGCCATTCAAGAAGATTAGCCTCGTATTTTGTGTTGAATACTATGGCTACTCCTTCTTTTCCTTGTCATTGCCTGAATATAACATTTTGTATATATTGCTCAGAAAGATCTCACCAGTTTTGGTCTTTTTTGTTTCAGTAACCCCTATTATGTTGATCTGGTACTTATCTAATTCCTCAGCTAGCTCCGTTTCTTTGCCATTCAGGCTTCTTACGTTGATAGTACCAATCTTTAACTCTGGTGATGTTGAGTTGGGGTTTATTTTCAGATTTGTTCCAGTAGCTGACTTTTTGCTGTTCGCCCTGGTTCCCTGGTGAAAACAACGGGGGCCTTGTTTAACTGGGCGACGCCCCAGCCGGCATGAAATTTTGTCATGTTGTACCATCATTCTATATTTTGGTTTAACCAATAAGAATACAATTTGGTCGGCTAAATCCCAAATTGCCAGCCCATCCTCGTCCGTTCAGTATGCAAGTAGATACCCAACAGGGTGCACCACGAGAAGGTGAGGATTGGACATTAGGTCAGAAGCCCTGGTCGATTCTCCCCATTCCTTTAAAGGCTATGTGGAGGTCTCCTCTCAGTTATACAGCTTTGACCCTTAAGCACCCCCAAGCGTTTGACATGAGGTGTTAAAAAAACTACTACAATCTCTTAACTCTTCAAGAAAAATATCAATAAACTTCTTTCCCAACCCTTACCTATATTTCATCACACATGCTCTTATGTACTACAGGTTCTTCTACATTTTATATATGAAATTGATATTTAAAAAAAAAAACACTTGTGTTAAGATATTACTGTCAACAGTGACTGTCATTGACTTTTCTTGTTTTCTCTGTGTAAATTTAACACATCTTTACATTGAAGATGGTATTAGTAGTGATGACTAGACCATGTTGTTAACAGCAATCCATCAGGTACATTGCCATTATTATTCTTGCTGTTTTTCCCAAAATATGTTAAAACATTTTCTATATCCAGTATTGATTTCCTACTTTGCTGTTTTGATATCTAAGATTTGATCACCTTTTATTCCCTCTTTCTCTAATGACTTGAATTCCTTCATTTTTACCTCAGTAGCACCTTCTGTGGAAACTTAATAAGCACAAATGAATCTCATTGTCTAATTTCCCATTTTAAGATAGGCTTGCATAATTATTTCAAATTCCCTGCCATTCAAGAAATTAATCTTTGTGTATAGTGTTGAATACTACTACTACACTTTCCTTTCCCGCCATTGTCATAATGCCATTATTGCTGTTGTAATTGTCGGCCTGATTGGCTGAGTGGTCAGCTTATCTGCTCTCCAGCCAAAAGGCTGTGTGTTCAAATCCTGCCATGGGCATGGATCTTTGTGATTGTCTATGGAAATATTAGTGGTGGTGATGGCTGTAGATGATGTTGGTGTATTTGCAGTTAGTTGTAGTTGGTGGATTTGAGTGGTGGAGACAGAGCGTTGTAGAGTAGGTGATCTCCCTTGATGAGTCTTTGGACTCCCTGGAGGTGTCACGTAATAATAATAATTCAATATTTATCACTTGTTTGTCTAGTAGCATCAAGTAAGTTGACATGGTACTTAACTATTCTTCTATGAATTCCCCATCTTTTCTGTGGATGGTGGCTGTCTCCTCACTGTTTGCTTTAGTTTGCTGACAAAAACAATGAGGTTTCATCATGTTGCACCATCACTTGAAAACAAGTGATATTTGATTAAAACTGTACAGTGTTACAAATGAATAAGTGGGTGGGAATTAGCATAGCAATAATATTAGGACAGTTTGTTTTATTGTTCAGCTGTCTTTATTAATAAATCTTTGTGTGTGCAGTAGTTTATTTAGTTATCCTGTGCAACAGAATAGTATTGATTGCAAGAAACTATTACAGGTTTTAATGATAATGTACAGCTTTATTAAGAAACCTTGTAAATATGTCGGAATACATTGGATAAATATTGATTCTGACTTAGAATTAAAATGTTTAAATTAATTCATTTATATTCAGTTTTTTCTTTATTTATTTTAATCACGGTAATATAGTGTCCATTATCTGAGTTGCTCTGCTGCTTATCTGATGATACAACAGAAATTACAAAAAATGATTGTCTCCTCTTGCTTTAGTGATTTAAACATATTTCTGGTAATGAAATAGGTGAATTTATTTTATTAGGATCTTCCACAGCCGATCCCTGTAGAATGTGGTTTTTCTCAGGAATTGTTTGGTGATGTTCTGCTAATCCTTGAATTTTGCCATGTCTTTGGAGATCTTATTCATCTAAAAGATTCCTTCCCTCAGGGATTTTCATTTGGTAAATAAAATTTCTTTATTAGTGAAATTTAACTTGACATTTCATGAATTTTGCCTATTATTAAATTTCATACATCTAACTAATGATTATCAGTGATATTTGAAAAGGAGAGATGCAAAAGAAATTATTAAAATCATTTGCTTGTATCTGGAATTCTTGATTGAACTATACCATTCAGTGCATATTATACACACAAACTTCAGTTTCTACCTTTGCTTTTGATTGATATGCATGTGTTAAATTTGAGATTTTATGGTAGGTGATGATAACCTACTGTTTCAAAACAGTTTAGTTTAGACAGTCATTAAAAACTACACATAAAATATTTAATGTTCTGACCATCAAAGAATAGACAGATGTCAAGCATTGTAGTTAAATCTTTAATTTATCCTTTTCCAAACAGGTTCTTATTATATCGTTTCACCAGGTGTGCAATTAAAACTTAGAATTAAGCTTTTGAGCACTTAAATACAACCAAACAAACGTTCTTTTTACAATTTTCTTATTGGAATATATTAAAATTAAGCATAAAAGAATACACTATTAAAAAAAAACCACTTTTACACTTCTTTCATGATGTAGAGTAATATATATGGATGTCAGACTATTTCTGATTCTGCCTATAAATTATCTGGATCCACAAAGGTTGAAACATCTAATTCCATGATTCAGGAAGTCAATTAGTAGATGGACTGGCAGTTTGCGACGTGTGTTCTGTATTTGTTTAAACCAAAACAAAGTGATGGCACATCATAATGAATTGTTGTACAATCTAAGCTATTGCTCATTTAAATAAAGCCCATGATGGTCATGAAAAAAAGGATGAACAATGAAAAGTCAGCTACTAAAGGGCAGGGGGGGGGTCATTTGAACTGGAGGTAGGCCCTATCAACATGACTGAAGTATCATTGGAAAAATAAGTTGAATTGGCAGGAGAACCAGAGAAGTAACTTGTCACCATAATCAACTGATGTAAGACAAATAACTAATAATTAAGGAATTGACAGCATATACTAGAAATATAAATTAAATAAACTTTAATATATACTTTCCAAATATTTCAGCAAACACCACGTTGCCATCTTCTTGGGAACTTAATACAAAGACAAGTGCCTGCAAGTACTACATAACAACAAATGAGAACCGAAGCTAGGAAGCTACCGTTTTCCTAAAGTTCTGATGGTGCCCCCTGGCGGGCTATATTGATAGTTCTTGGCCTTTGGGCTGAAGTTCTTCTGATAAATGTTTCCCAAATTTGGGGCAGTCTCATTTCACCAGTACAGCCACTCTGGGCTTGCAGACCACGCTCTGGATACTCGCCACAGAATAAGATGGAAGAAAGCCACAGTAATACACCGCAGCAAGTTCAAATATGAAAGACTATTCATGGAATTCAGCCTCAGCCCTTAGGAACATGCCAAACCTCAACAAATTTGGATGCATGAGACTGCCCCAAATTTGGGAAACATTTATCAGAAGAACTTCAGCCCAAAGGCCAAGAACTACCAATGTAGCCTGCCAGGGGAGGGGGGGGGCACCATCAGGACTTCAGGAAAACGGTAGCTTCCTAGCTTTGGTTCTCATTTGCTGTTATGTAGTACTTGCATGCACTTGTCTTTGTATTAAGTTCCCAAGAAGATGGCAACGTGACGTTTGCCGAAATATTGGAAAGTATATATTAGAGTTTATTTAATTTATATTTCTAGTGTACGCTGTCAATTCCTTAATTATTAATTATCATGTTTAACCAGTGTATAAGCCTCTCTACAAGAATGATGTTAGACAAAGTAAACTAAAACTAGTGCAATTCTACTAAATAATAAATAAATATAAAATATATTTGGGCAGTAAGTGATCATATAAAAGGAGTAGCTGTGTCATTGTTCAACATCAATATAAGATAAACTTCTTAACTAGTGTAGGTGCTTTTCAAAATGGAGAATTTGGGAAAGGAAACTTGTTTGTGTCTGTGGTTTCACAGAAAATGTAATTGTGTTACTGAACTTAATACAACAGAGCATGTTTAGTCAACACTGTCACCATGTTCAAGCATAACAATGCAAATTCACACGAAGAGTTGTTGATAGTAATACACACACACACACACACACACATGGTTTATGATATGTGAGTATACAGGAAATTGAAAGTGATCCCTTTTTTGAGCAAAATCATCATCAAATATCTTCCTATCCTCAAAGGTGTACAAGATATTATGATAGTACAGCATGAAAGCATTGCATCATTTTACTAACTTCCTATCAACATTTTTTTTTCCCCCAAATGAATGCAATTTGTCACGACTCCAATGTTATCAGATCTTACATTTCTATCTTCTAAGGCACTTGACTGCATGATTCCACCTAGATCTGGGTCTTTCTCTTAACATTATTTTTAAGGCTATTTTGTTTAGGAGTGCCCCTTTTTTAATGTCATTGGCTTTTTACTCAAGAATTCTTAGGGCATTACAGATGTATTTTAGAGAGAAATATATGCACAACAATAGAGAAATAAAATTTGCACATACTTTTTTGGATGTTGTTGGTTGTCTTCTTTCTGCGATGTGCATATTTCTGCAGTTAAAAGGGAAGGGGGTTTTGGAAAAACTGGGAGTGGTGGTTTGAGGCAATGTGGGAGAATTAATTGAAAAAATCTGGGGTTTTTTTAAATATATATACATATATTATTATTTTTAAGGGTGCTTTTTTGGAGCAGGGGAAGAGATGAAAGAGGGGGCTGAAAATAGAAATTGTTTTTTTGAGGAGGGGAAAGGGGTCAGGGAGAGGGTTAACAGGGTGCGAGCTGTTTTGACTGTGTGTCGGCATCAGAACTCATGAGAGAAATGTAGGCTATGTCATGTCGGCTTGGTGTTTCTGCCTTTGAAATGCTTGTGTTATCTCCTATTGGTCGGAGTTGTGACCTAATTTTTATGTTATGGAACTTCCAACATAAAACAACTTTTCTTCCCCATGTTTCCCAGGAAACACGGGGAAGAAAAGGCATGGGAATTTTCCCAGAAATAATACCTATATTTCTCTTAACATCCTGCCAAAAAAAAGGTTTTGCTAACCTTTCTCATTTTTAATATGATGCCATCTCTTTACTTCCACTCTTTTTTACAATCTTTCTCAGAACTCATATCTGTGGTATCCAGTCTGAAAGGAAATATATTATGTAACAAAATTTTAAAACAAATCATTCAAGCAGCATTCAGAAGTGAACTGTTGACTCAAATATAGAAAGAAAAAGTATTTGAAAACCAGAACCAAACATTGCAGACTCAGTGAGACACTGAAAAAAAAAACACTAACTAATTTATTCAGAAGGACATATGGTGATATGGTTTGCAAGAATAGAAAAAGTAGCATATCAGCTTCCAAGCTAGTAAGACATGGGGAGGCTTTGGTAAGAATATGGAATATAAATATCACATATTTATCAAAAGGTTTTGGAAGCTCTTGAAAAAGCTTAAAAATTGAGGAAAGAGTAGTGTATAAAGAATCAGATGATGATGAAGGTTAAAATGATTCTGGATGCCTTGGAAGGCTACATTGAAAGATTAAGTGAAACAAATGGTGAGTGAATGCTGGTAATTCAAGAGGATGCCAGAAGTACTTATCAGTACACTAGATACAATCAGAAATCTGAAGTGTGAAAAGACAGATGGTATTCAACTAGTTTAACATTTGCATTATAAAAATTACAAACTGGGAAACAATTTTTTTTAATTATTCAATGCATTCTTAGCTATATGAATCCGATATATATACAGTAGAAACAAAAATTATTAAATTAAAATTTTTCAGTAATAAAAGCATCTTGTACACCTAAAGACCTTTTGCTTTCCCAAAGTGTAACTACACTGGAAAACTGCTTTATTGTGTTATACTCCTAAATAAATCCATTTGGTCTTCAGAATTCTTTGACTGGGTTGTATAATTGCCACAATAAATTTGTTATGAAAATTAACAATAAAAAGAAATAAAAAAACATGAAAATGTCATCTGCATTCTCAGCAAAGAACAGATGTATAATGGAGGAAAATTGTTGAATAAAAAACACAATTCATCCTATTTAAATATGACTTTAAACATAGGATAGAAAACTAATAGATAAACAAATGGTGAAAGATTAGTAAGGTGGCCACCATTATAATTATGTAGCATACTACATCAATTTCCTGATATGTACTCCTCAAGGGGTTTTCAGGATATATGAAAGCATTACTTGATTAAGTTTATCTCTTGTTCACAATTTTCCTTCAAATTAGTTCAATTACTTGTCAACGCTCTAATATTGTCATATCTAACATTTCATGTTTCTAAGGCCTTCTGACTGGATCGATCCACTTAGACTTTGGTTTTCCTCTTGGTCTCTTTCCTGCCATCTTGGCATCAAACACCTTTTTTGCTAACCTTTCCTCGCCCATTGTATTTAAGTGGCTATAACACCTTATATTTGCTCTGCTTACACATTCTTTTTAATATTTTAATTTTTCATATGATTCTGCCATAGATGCCATCTGTTCACACTCAGAACTTATATCTGTGGTCTTTATCTAGTCTTCAACCAAGTGCTTTATTTCTAATCCACCTCTCAGATCCATAACTTAAAACTGGTTTGAACACTGTCTTGTATACTGCTAGCTTGGTGTTTTTGCTAATTTCTTTCTTTCTTATTCCATATAAATTTATCCAGCTGACTACCCAACATACCAGCTTTGCTTATTCTGTTGTCTATTTCCAGATTTAACTTGCCATCTTCACTAAAAACTGTCTAAATAGCTGAACTATTTTACTTGTTCTATAGGCTCTCCATTTAGAATGCACTCGATGTGTTCAATGTTTCTGCCTATTTTCATAGTTTTGGTCTTTATTGCTGATTTTCATGCCAAATTTGTTACAGTTATTCAATTTAGTACCTCCCTAGCTGAATCAATGTTTTTAAATCTAAGATTTCAAGATTTGGCTCTTGTTTTTATTATTAAGACAGACCTCCAGGGAGTCAGAAACTCATTGAGCGAGGCCACATACTACACACACCAGCTATCATACTTATTCTTGAATTCATTCACTGCTTGCACTCACAACATCCTGTGGCAATCCATTCCAATCATGCACCACTCTCTGATAGAAAAAAATCTAGCCCCCCCCCCTCTTAGCAGCCTTCATTCTCAGCTTCCAAGGATGCCTTCTTGTCTTTCATGGAATTGAAAAATTCCATCAATTCAAATCCTATATGACCCTATCAGAAGTTTGTAAGTCTCAGTCATATCACCCTTCTTTTTCCTGTTTGCTAGGGTCTGCAGTCTACAAATTCTTAATCAGTATTCCACAATCCTGATATTTTTAACACTCTCCTTTGTACTCTCTCCAATATATCAGAATCACAACAGAGACCAGACCTGTGCACAATAGTCCAAGTGAGGTCTTATCAAGACCTTGTAAAGAGGCAAAATAACATCTTCATCTTTACATGTGAATGTTGTTTCAGCATTGCTATTATCTTTTGAGATGTATTTGCAATCTTTGCCACGTGGTCCCTGAACTTCAACTTCCTATCTACTAACACTCTAAGATCCCTAGCCTCATCAGTTTCTTCTAGCATAATCCCACCAATGTAATATGACATTGGATATCTAATCACGCCGAAGTGAATGACTTCATTTACTGACATTGAACTGACACCCATTTTCCCATGCCCATAAATCCAGCCTATTCAAATCATTCCGCAAGTACTGCATATCAGCATCATTCCAGATTACCCTACCCACTTTGCATCATCATCATCAGCAAATAGCTGAATCTTGCTTGTCAAATCCTTCCCGATATCATTAATGAACAGATTGAATAACAGTGGACCAAGCACTGATCCGTGTGGTACACCACTTGTTACCTTAAATCTTGCAGATTCGCATTCCCCATATACCACTTTTTGATATCTTTCAGTCAGCCATCCTCTTATCCATGCTAATATTCTATAACCCAAACCCATTTTCTGCAATTTATGCGACAGTCTGCCATGCTGTATTCTGCCAAAAGCCTTAGCAAAATCCAAAAGTATCATGGTGTATCCATTCTCCTTGTCTAGTTCAATGGTAACATTGTTATGGAATGTGAGCAAGTTGCTAAAACATGACATTCCCTTAGTAAACCCATGTTCATTGCAAAGTAGAGATTCAATGTCAACCCATTTCTGAATGCAAACTCTAACCAATTTTTCCACAATCTTCACCACCACCCTTGTGCAATGGAATTACCATACATTCCTTCCATTCCTGCAGAATCTTCAGTTCTGAGACTCATATTAAACATATAATCTGAGACTCATATTAAACAAGAATTCAATTTGTTGCACAAATTGAATTCTTATTCAATTTGTGCAACAGCTCTAATACCTTGTTCTCATACACCTGCGTTTCTTCATCCAGTGAAGAGGTAGCAGTGAGATCTATGTTGATAGCTTTTAACAAAATGGGCACTCATTAGCTGAAGAATCTCTTCTGCATCTATCCTTTAAGAAGAGTTATCCTCTCATATTCATTCTTTCTTTTACTTGCAGCATACCAAGAATTTGTGTGGGCTGTCTTTAGCACTCAGAGCCAGTTTCTTTTCATACTCAGACTTTGCTTTCTGTACAACACTTGTGACTATTCTAGCCTGCTGCTTATAACGTTCATAACTGATGTCCTCCTTATGGACATAGTATTCCTTCTACACCGTCCTTTTCTTTTTCGAATCAAACGAATGTGTAATCTTGTATAATAAGATTACACATTCGTTTGATTCGTAAGAATCAAATTTATTCTATTTATTCTTCGAACTCTTGCGACACATTCTGATATCGCATCATTTAAGTGTTATTTAAATGCTTTCCATGCACTGTCGATATTCTTTCCATCCAGCAACCGATCCCATTCCACTGAACTCAGTATACTCCTCAGTTGGTAATAATTTCCTGCTTTGTATTTCAGCATGTAACCTTTTCTGAATGGAACATTCATAAACTTAGTCACTTCCCAAGTGAGTACTGCATGATCACTGAAATGCCCTCTGACACTATAATCAAATCTAACACTCTTTGACCTAAAGTTCTGTCACATGCTGCTTTGGAAATTTTCCCGCAACAGCTCAATAAATGCATTTTCATTCTTATGAGATTCTACTGCTACCCAGTCAATATTTGGATAATTAAAGTCTCCCATCGTGATTACTCATTTCGTGCTCATCTTTTCTATTTGATGTAGTTTTTCAAACTTCTTCAATCATGTCTAATCAAGTCTACAGTTTACCTGTAAAAGTTGCTCAACTTTAATTATTTTTAAAACTTTCTTACATACTGTTCTTCTTTTTATGTTTGAACACTGTGTTGGTAATTACTAGTACATATTCTGAGCAGAAATCCAGGAAATACTTATTATTATTTTTATTAGCTTTGGCCTTTTCTCCAAATTTTCCCAAAATGTGTCTGCATACTTGGGGGATTCAGTTCCTACTCTGTTGTTTAGATCTCCAACAAGGTTCTTTTACCATTTTCTTCAGCTGCCTGTTCCACTGAATTGAAAAATTCTTTGATTTCTTTCTTTAAAGAACCTTCTTTGACACTATAAGCACAAATAAGTTACATTGTTCATTTCCCCATTTTGAACTATGCTTGCATCAATGCTTGAAACTGCCTTCCACTCAAGAAGTTCATGTTTGTTGAATGCTGTCGCTACTCCTTGCTTTTATCGATTGTCATTGCCTGAATATATAACATCCTATTTTTATTATTTGGTAAGATCTCATGGTTTTTTTTTTAATGTTTGTCTCAGTGATGCCAGTTATGTTCACATGGTACTTTTCCACCTCTGTAAGTTTGATTTCCTTTCCATTGATACTCCTTATAACGATGGTTCCTATTTTCATTACTTCTGACATCGGGCTTCTTCTCGATGTTGAGAGTTGGAGCTTGTTTGAATAGCTGAACTCACTTCACTGTTCACGCCGGTTTCTTGGTAAAAACAGTGGGAGGCCTTGTTTATCAGGGTGATGCCCTGACACCTCATGATGAGAATTCAGTTGCCATGAATTCCCATCGTGTACCATCATATGCTTTTGTAGTTTAAGCCAATAGAAGTACAACAATTTGGTCAGTTAAGTCCAAAATTGCCAGTCCATCCTCATTATTCAGTGCCTACTAGATGCATACGAACTTAGGTGCACCACGTGAAGCTGAGGATTGGACTATGAGGATTAGGTCAGAAACCGTTAAAAAGGTGATGTGGAGGTCTCAATTATTTGACTTTGACCCTAAAGCAACAAATCCTGTAGCATACTTATGATTTTAAATTATATCTAGACATGCGTTTCTTTGTTGTATGTGATTTACATATTTGGCTAGCTATAGCTAGGAGGCATTCTGACAAGTTAACGCTAGGATTTATATTCAGATTTTTAACCGTTGTGAGAATTTTCTTTTGGTTTTTTTATAACAACAGTGTAAGAGTCTGAACTCATTCCATAAGACTTGATATTTTTAAGTCATATTGTGGATCAGCTGAAGAGATTTTAGTGAATAGATAAACATTCAGGCCACATCAAAAAGATATCCAGAGCACTTACTAAATATCAGCTCCTCACCATATTTAAACCATATATCAAATTGGCAACTCTCATCTGTTTACCTAAGGACAAGCTGTCTCCTTTATCACATCCAAAAAGTGTATGAAGTGCCCTGTACTCTTGATCTGGTTTACTATGGACAGATAGGAAGAACTGATGACACCAGTCTTTGAGAACATAGAAAATTCGTTTGGTAGCCATTGTTATGACAAGTTAGGGCTAGCAGCAATGTTTTAGATAACCCTATTCTCAGGATCAAATGGAAAAAAACAGAAGTGCTACACAGAAGTCATGAGTCAGATAGATGATTTTTGGAATCATCAGCAGCTTAAAAAACATTCCCCAAATGTCAACAATTATGTCTATCAATATACCAAAAATCTTGGAGACGATCATTTTAAGATCAAATTAGTACTTGTTAATTCTTCATCTCTTAATTGTTTTTATATACTTGTACAATAAATGTATGTTGCTTTTATTTCAAAAACGTTATCACACTATGCAGTAGAAATATTAATGCTTTTTTTGTGTGCTCAACATGATGAACATGACCTGCACTAAACATCGTAGTATTCCCTCATGGATATTTGCATTTCAAAATTAAGCAGCAGACAGCATTAACAAAAAAATCTAATGAGATTAATTTTGAAATTAAGCATTGGTCTATATAGTCTAGTCTACATAGAAACAGAAGAGAGGAAGTTATTCTGACTAGGTTCCCCATATATCATAGTCATCTTATATATTCTTGTTTGCACACAGTAACACTTGGCTTACCAGAAGATTATCATCTTCTGGTGGAGTTCCATCACTTGACTTCAGAGAGGAATGATGTTTTTGCTTGAGCTATATACTCTTTTTAGGCTCAGAAAGATTGCAAAAAGTTTTTAACTTGTTACAAAGAATTATTTTTCACACACACCCTGTTCAAATTTTTAAATTTTGTTTTCTTATTCATGTTATTTGCTTGTTTAGCTTTTTTATTTATTACCTTGTTTTCTGTAATCTTAGTATTAGTGTAATATGACCATTTTTTCTATGCTTCCACCAATTTATCTTAAACCAAAGTCTTATAGGTACAATGATATGCTGTAAGGAATTCATTATAACAAATTATTCCTGTAATCCCAGAGCATTAGCTACAGTAAAAGTTAACCTTGTGTATGTGAGAGAGAGATGTCATCAATCGAAGATTAGTGCAGAGAGACAAAATAAAACCTGGGGAATGCATAGGGCAGAAAATCGCTGTCATCCTATGTGCCTGACTAGCACTGTTGATTTTCTGATTTAAAAGTTTTTTTCCTCGTGAAACGCTGGGGTTTTTAGGAGTGAAAATCCTAATAACCTGTAACTGAGGTTGGCTAACTCAAGAATAAAAAGTACAGAAATTTATAAGCAAATGTACACCTATGAAGTTATAGATATATACGGGAGGATGCTGAAAAGTTCTGATAAACACCTACAATAAAAATGATTATTAAAGCAACTGATATAACCAGAAAGAACATGTATGTTCTTTCTTGTGTAATATATATAATATTAATAATAATGTTTAAGTTACATGGTTCTACCTCAATTCCTTCATGGTGATTATCACAACTTTTAAGCACGCCCTTGTGTGTGTGGTACATTAGCTGTGGATGGGCTAACATTTTTTATTATTTTATTTTAGCTGCACAGGAGCCTGTGTATCTCAGTGGATGTGGCGTTTGCCAACCACGGCACTTAGCCGTACGAAGGAAGACTTGGTTTCGAGTCTAGTCAGCGACTAGAGGAAATTTTTCTAAGCCTTTTTTCGATCGGTTCCCGAGTTAGTCGATCTCTGGCATGGGCAAGCAGGTTTTTCCTCCCGGAAACTCAGGTTTTTCGTCCTGTAAACTCAAGAAAATCGACCTTAGAACCCACATTATTTCAGACATTAAATATATTGTGTTAGGGTTAGGGACCACGAGATGGCAGCACATTTGAGCCGTCTCTCTTCACTGAGTACTGCTTAATTAGTGATAGCCTTGGGCCATCTATCTCTGATTGGTACCAGTGGAGATTGAACTGCCCACTCAGTCTCCAAAAGTTAGATAGGGCTAAATGGCCTCGCCTACTCCCCGTATACGGGAATAAAAAGGCGTTAGCTGAAAAAAAAAAAAAAATTATTTTTACACAATTGGGAAATTCTATTTTAGAGACCCTGTATAAAAACTTTTCAAGCCAAAGCCAGGCCTTAAGTCAGTGGAATGTGAACCTACAGCTTGTTGTTTAGAGCAGGTGTGCCATTCACTAGGGCTTCAATTTTAGTCAACCATATTGTCTAGAATTGAAGCTATGAGGATAATTCTGCTGATCTAGTGTCATCTAGAAGCCTGTGCAGACAGAATTTTGAAGTGTGTTATTCATGATGCTCATGAATGTTTTAGACATTTCTGTTTTATTGTCATTACAATTTGGGGGGTAGGGGCTGTAATAATCTCCATGCAAGTTAATGTCTTCTTCATATGTTGGCAGCAATATGAAACATTCTCTTTAGTGGAAGAAACACTTTAAAGTTTCTATTTTATTTATAGGAAGATGCTTGAAGCCCTAGATTTAAGATGTGTCATCTTGAGATGGTTTACAAAAATTGAAACATGTAGGCACAAAAAGTTTAATAGCACTTTCTGAAACCACCTTTCAATCAGGATCTAACATATTTTCAGGGAGTGTACAATTCAAACAAGAATAACAATGGATTTCAAAAGGTAGGAGCTGTGCATGTGCATAATACAATATAGTAGATTGTGAGATGTGATTTTAAAAAATAAAGTAAATGCTGCTTGTAATTAATAAGACTTAATCATTAATTACAATTCACACGAGAGCAATGTAGTAGTATTTCAGCTCTAAACTAGTGATCAGATTTGAAGCAGCAATGGTGTAGTGCAGGGGTCGGCAACCTTTTCAGACTCGCGGGCCACATTCAACTTTTATTTTTAATAATCGGGCTGCAAGCATTTAGTTAATAGAAAATAGTCAGTGAAAAAAATAAGGTATCAATTTTTATTATATCAATCTTAAAAAAAAAAAAATATTTGAAATAAGAGATATGAAACTCAATGAAAAATTTTTATCACGTAAAAACAAAGTAATATAGTTTTATGCATCACAATATGTACGTCTCCCTGCTTAATGTGACTTTTGTGATTATTTTCCCTTAGCCAAATTATCTAGATCCACTTTATAACCTAAGATGTAAATTCGAATTGAAGCATGCAAATGTTCATCAGTCAGTCGAGAAGAAAATTTATTTTTTCTAAAACTCATGGCAGAAAATGCTTCTTCGCAAATGTATGTGCTTCCAAATGCAACTATCGTCTTCTTTACGAAACTGATTAATTCTTCACATTTTTTGACAAGCATCAATAAATTTTTGGGATATTTTCTAACAAAAATGCATTCTTTAATATTTCATTGTGTTGCAATCAATTCCAAAACTTCCATCAATAGTCGGTTTGGTAAGTCATCAATAGTCGGTTTGGTAAGTCATCAATGTCGACATTAAAAGGGTTCAATATCCACAAATCTTATTGAAAATTCCGTTTTGTAAATCTTCAATAATACCAACAAAAGTTTCCTTTTGTTTTGCCATCCAATTGTAGATGCCGATTTGCAACATATATAATCATGTAGATTTTCTTCTATCAAATATTTCTTCAACAGACATAGTTTGCCTTTATGTCAGAAAACAGTTCTGATAGTAATTTACCTTGGCCCCACAGGTTCAAATTAAGTTCATTAAGGTAATTGTAATATCTGCCATAAATGCAAGAGACATAATCCATTTTTTATCCGATAGTTGTGGGACAGTATTTTCGTATTCCGTCATGAAAATATCTGTTTCTTCACGTAAATTAAAAAATATTTTTAGCATAGCACCTCTACTTAACCATCTAGCACTTGACTAGTAGATAACGTCCTCTTGAAATGTCCATAACGTCTTTTCTTGATGATAAAATTTTACATGCCACATAAGCATGGCCTGCCAAAAATGCACATTTGGGCAGCATATGGCCTGCAGGCCACCGGTTGCCGATCCCTGGTGTACTGGATGATGCTTTGACCATCAGATTCTGTGTTCATTGTCAACCCCATACGGTTTTCGACCAGACTTCTTTTCAGTTTTATTGTGGATGACATTAAGATTGCTATTCCTATAGCCTTTTCTTATCTGAACATGCTACTGTATCAGAGTAAAAGATGACATTCACAAGGAACTTGGTAAATACCTGAAAGGAATAGAGGAGAGCATTTTATCCTTGTGAAAGGTTACAAAGAGATTTTTTTTTTTTTCCTGGCTGGAAAAAACATGCATAGTAGATTCATATTTCTGTGGGTACTTTGAAATTTGAGGATGTTTGAAATATGTTCAGATTCCAGCAACATAAGGAATTGGAAACAGCCCATCCCCATTTTCCCACGCACTTATCAGACCCATTGCTGGATGTATGGAATCTGCTACTTACATCTAGCAAAATGCTTATCTCGACTCTTAGGTGCTGTGATTGGCCATTCCAGCTCATTTATGTGTATATATATACACACATGAGGAATGTCCAAAAAGTAAGTTCTGTTTTTAAATATTTTCACTGCAGTGCTGCGATCGCAATGGTGCATATGCTTGCTGAGTTTGTTGATTCGTTAGCAAGGCGTTTGTGCCATTTTGTGCCATAATGTCTAAGAAAATCGAATCGCCCACTGCATGTGAAATTATGCTAAACCCTTAAGAAACTGCATCTTGCGATCCAGAATAAACGACGTGGCATGCTTACCAGGTGTATTGTTTTGATTCATGATAGCACTCCTCATAGAAAGGCTTATACGTGATTATTAATTAACTTGTGGTGCACCCTGTTGGGTATCTACCTGGATACTGAATGAACGAGGATGGGCTGGCAATTTGGGATTTAGTCTACCAAATTGTATTCTTATTGGCTTAAACCAATATACAAAATGATGGTACAACATGACCAAATTTCATGCCGGCTCGGGCCTCGCCAGGGAACCAGGGCGAACAGCGAAAATTCAGCTACTAGAATAAATCCGAAAGCACACCCGAACTCAACATCACCACAGTTAAAGTTCGGTATTATCAACATAAGAAATCTGAATGGCAAAGAAATGGAGATAGCTGAGGAATTAGATAAGTACAGATCGACATAATAGGGGTGACTGAAACAAATAAGACAAAAACTGGTGAGATCTTTCTCAGCAATAAATACAAAATGTTATATTCAGGCAATAACAATCAAGGAAAAGAAAGAGTAGCCATAGTATTCAACACAAGGCTAATCTTCTTGAATGGCAGGCAGTCTCAAGTGGAGTAATGTGGGCAAATATGAGAATGGGGAACTGGACAATGAGACTTATTTGTGCCTATGGCCCCACAGAAGGTTCTACTAAGGTAGAAGTGGAGGAATTTTTTGATGCTTTAGAAAAAGCAACTGACACAATGAAAAAGGGAAATTTGGTCCTTGTTGAGGATGTAAATAGCAGAGTAGGAAATGATTGTGAGACATAACAAAAATATTTTGGGAAAATTTGGAGAAAAGAGCAAAGCTAATAATAATGGCAAATATCTGTTGGATTTCTGCTTAGGACATGGACTGGTTATTACTAACACCATGTTCCAACATAAAAATGTGCACAAATTCACATGGAGAGAAGATTCAAGGAATAAGAAAAGTCTCATTGACTATGTTATTGTTGCTAGTGATGTTTTCTCCCTGGTGCAGTTCACAAGAGTGTACAGAAGATTTGAAATTAGGAGTGATCACTATTTAGTCTTGAGTAGGATAAAATTGAATTTCATATTGAAAAGAATAACATGTAAGAAAGTTTTAAAGCGAATAAAAGTTGAGCGGCTCTCAAATATGAACTGTAGACTAAAATACACAAAGATTATTGAAGAAAAAAACGAAAGAGTTTCAGAACAGGAATCAAACCTTGGAGATTCAATGGCAAACATTGAAGAAAACCCCGATTGATTCAGCTAGAGAGGCATGTGGTGAAGTTGTCTGCAAGGATAAAAAAAATCAGAACTCCATGGTGGACACAGGAAGTTAAAGAAGCAGTGAAGGAAATGAAGAAAGCATATCAAAAGTTCCTGGCAAATATGTCAGCTTGAGCCCTTAGAGAATACAGAGACAAATAAGAAAGCTAAACTGCGTAAAAGTAGCTAAACAAAAGTCATGGGAGGACTTTGGCAAGAACATAGAAAATAAATATCAAGAAGGTGTTAAAATATTCTGGAGGTTGTTGAAAAAGCTTAGAAATGGAGGAAAGAATGATGTAAAAGGACTTTGAGATGATAAAGGTTACATGAAAATGGGAGAAAAAGATATCTTTGAAATATGGAGTAAGTACTTTGAAAAACTGCTAAATGAAACAAGCAGTGATGACAGCACATTGGTAAAAAAACACTCAATAGGCATACAGTCAGGAATACATATCCATACTTGAAGTAGAAAAAGCCATGAAAGGCTTGAAATGTAGAAAGGCAGCATGAGTAGATGATATTCGACCAGAAATGCTGAAGTATGGTGCTATAAAAGTCTTACAGTGGGTGCACTGTATAGTTCAGAAAGCCTGGACAGAGGGACGAATTCCCGATGATTGGAGTAGATCTCTCATAATACCCGTATATAAAAATGGAAATAAAACTGAATGTGAGAATTACAGATGTATACTGAGTGTTCCTGGTAAGATATATGCAAGTATACTTGAGAAATGGTTGAGAAGAATTGTTGAAGAACAAGCTGGATTCAGGCCAAATAGAGGCTGTCAGATCAGATCTTCACTTTACAACAAATATTTGAGAAATCATGGGAATATAACAAAGATCTGTATTTAAGTTTTGTCGATTTGGAAAAGGCATATGACAAGGTGCAGAGAGAAGCTATTCAATACGTTACACTTATATGATCTGAATGGGGCATTATATCAAGCAATACCTAGTCTTTGTTTGAGTTGTAAGTCAGCTGTTAGAATTAAAGGAAATATAGAAAGATGGTTTAATGTTAAATTTGGTGTGAGACAAGGATGTACATTATCCCTTCTGTTATTCATTATCTATATGGATCACATTATGAATGAAAGTGGTATTAAACATGATATCAAAATTGGAGATGTTAATGTCAGCTTTATGCGGATGATGTTATACTTCTAAATAAATCCACTACAAGTTTGCAAGAATCTTTGACTAAATTGAATAACTGTTGTAATAGATATGGTATGAAGGTCAGCAATAAAAAGACAAAAACAATGAAAAAGGGCAGAATTGTTGAAAATGTCAAGTGTATTGTGAATGGAGAACCTGTGGAACAAGTAAAACATTAGGCATGATTTTTAGTGAAGATGGTAAATTAAATATAGAAATTGACAACAGAATCAACAAAGCTGGTATGATAGGAAGTCAACTGAATAAATTCATATAGAATAAGAGAGAAATTATTCAGAACACCAAATAGCTGTATACTAGACAGTGTTCAAACTAGTTTGAACTTATGGATCTCAGAGGTGGGTCAGAAGTAAAACACTTGACCAAAGACTAGAGACCGCAGTTATGAGAGCCCTGAGAAAGATCATAGGCATGAACAGATGTCATCAATGGCAATATCATATTAAAAACGAGGATATTAGGAAAGGACTTGACACTGTCAGCATCCATGAATGCGTTAGCAGAGCTAATCTCAGGTGGTATGGTCACTTAAACAGAATGGGCAAGGAAAGATTAGCAAAACAAGTGTTCTCTGCCAGGTTGGCAGGAAAACAACCCAGAGGAAGAACAAGATATAGGTGGATTGATACGGTACAAAGTGCCTTAGATGATAGAAATATAAGATCTGATAATGTTGGTAACAGACTGATTTGGAGGAAAATTGTAGATAGGAAGTTAGTAATGATGTAAATTTTTCATGTAGTAATATCATATCCTGTATATCTGTTGAGGGTACATGGCAGAAATTTGATGATGATGATGGAAATCACAACATACGCTAGAATATAAATTAAATTAAACTTTAATATATATATTTCCAATATTTCGGCAACATCACGTTGCCATCTTCAAAGGAACTTAAAATAAAGCCACGTGCACGCTGGCACTACACACAGTAAATCCAAATTGAATGCAAAATCCGCCACCTTCCAAATCATATCGCCAACAATATTAGGCTGGATGTAGCTTGTGGTCTCACCAAAGCAAGACCGCCAAAAACCCACATATCCAATTGCGAATATAAAGCTCTGCAGGAAATGAAGAAAAACAAAGAAATAGTAATCACCAAAGTGGATAAGGGAAATGCCGCCATAGTACTCACCCAAACAGACTACACAGGTAAGCTTAATGCTCTATTATTAGATCAGGCTACTTACATCCTTATTGAATACAATCCCACCAACTCAGAAATCAGAAAACTCCATAGGCTCTTTAAGAAGGTCACTTCTTGGCCTGTAGAAGTTACTAACAAATTAAAACCATTTAACTCTATATACCCTTCCTCCCCCGTATATATGGACTCCCAAAAATACATAAAGAAGAAAATGTGCCATTATGTCCCATAGTGGATGGCACTGATTCCCCCATATACAAATTAGCTAAACATTTGGCCAAAGTGCTCACACATTATACTGGCAACACACCATCACATATATATAGAAACTCAGCCCACTTCAAAGTCAGCATAGAAAATCTTACACTCCAGCATACTGACATAATATTCAGTTTTGACGTCTCTTATTCACAAATGTCCCACTCAAGGAAACCTTAGAGCTAATCCAAGCTAAATTTCCTCCTGATATTTCAGCCCTATTTCAGTTCACAATGAACTCAGGCTATTTTGTTTGCCAGGGAAAATTCTACAAACAAATAGAGGGTGCAGCCATGGGTTCACCACTTGGCCAACTTCTTTATGGAGACTTTTGAAGAGAAAGCCTTAAACTCTGCCCCACAAAAACCAACCATATGGCTTCGCTACGTTGATGATGTGTTCACTATTTGGCCACATGGCTCTGATATACTCCTCTCCTTCATAACACACTTAAACAACCAACACCCCAGAATCAAGTTCACCCTGGAAAAAGACGACCACAATAGCCTCCCTTTCCTAGACACACTAGTCACCTGCCAGCCTGGTGGAACCTTGGTTTTCTCAGTTTATTGAAAACCCACCCATACAGACAAACACATTCACCAACAATATGGAGTTATTAAGACAATACTCAACAGGGCTAAACTAATCTGTTCAAATGACAATGTCCTAACCACTGAACTAAATCACATCCTCAACACTTTTTCAGCCAATGGCTAACCCACCCACCCCTTCACAACAAGGACTCTAAATCCATCATCATTCCCTACATCCGAGGCACCTCGGGAAAAAATTACCAAAATCTTAAAAAAAACATGACTTGACCTCTTGTTACAGACCGTATAGAAAATTGGCATCCCTTATCTGCTCCACTAAAGACCAACCACTTCCCCTAGACCTACCTGGTGTATACCAGGTCCCTTGCATCTGTAAGCTGTCCTACTTTGACCAAACTGGCAGGAACAACGAATATCAGAATTTCAGAACACAAAGACTACATCCATTTTCACCAGTATAGCCATCTGGTCTTGCAGACCATGCTCTGGATACACACCACAGAATATGGTGGAAGAAAGCCACAGTAATATACTGTAGCAAGTTCAAATTTGAAATACATTTCATGGAATCAGCCTCAGCCCTAAGAAACATGCCAAACCTGAATAAATTTGGTTGCATGAGACTGCCCGATATTTGGGAGACGTACATCAGGAGACCCTCAGCCCAACAGCCAAGAATACCTACATAGCTTGCTAGGGGGCACTATCAGGACTTTTAGGAGAAACGATAGCTTCCTCGCTTCGTCCTCATTTACTGTGTGTAGTGCCTGTATGTACATGTCTTCATTTTAAGTTCCTTTGAAGATGGTAACATGACGTTGCCGAAATAGCTGTAATTATAATATTGGAAATATATATTAAAGTTTCGTTTAATTTATATTCTAGAGCACGTTGTGATATCCTTAAGTTAATTAATAATCATGATAGCGCTTGTACACACATGGCCAGCATAACGCAACTTCTCGCCAACTTCTGCTGGGAACAATTCCATCATCCCCCATAGTAGTCCTGACCTCGCACCAAGCAACTTTTGCATGTTCAAACATCTGAAATCTTTTCTTGGTGGCAGGTGGTTTCAAGACGACGACGAGGAGGCTAAAGAAACAGTCAATACATGGTTTGTGTCACAGGCAGCAAACCTTCTACGATGAAGGTATACAACTCTTGGTGCCCTGTTATGATAAGTGCTTGAACAATGGCGGAAATTATGTAGAAAAGTAGTAAAAGATGTCTTTTCCAATAAAATTTTTTTTGTAAGTATATTTTTGTTTCTCTGACAGCCCAACAGAACTTACTTTCTGGATGTCCCGCGTATATATCTATGATCATTAGTTACATTGACTCTGTGATTATATATGTTTTTTTGACTGACTGAAACTGAGAAAATGGATAACATGTTAATTTAATGCAGCACAACATGTTTCGTCAAAACGACTTTTTCGGGTGTGATAACACTTAAAGGAAATTAAAAAACCATAAAAGCACTGTGCTATTATAATAACAGACACGTAAACTGAAGTTAAGTCTGAATTGTCTTTATAGTCCATTCTGTAGTTCTATTGTTGTGCAAATGCGAGCATAAGCCAGTATCTAATGGCAGAACTATGCAAGTCATATAGACTATAACTGAGGTTGCTGTTGACATGAGAAGGAGTCTAGGACAATTTCTTTGGATTCCACTTCATCGTGACAAATATAAACATTTGATGTTGCGTCCCAATCTACTCTGTGTTGGCGGCCTTCATCGTTTGTGTTCACTGAAAATAAGATGTGACTTGAGAGTGCGCTTGCTCTGATTCTATTGTATGAAATGCTTCTCTGATGTTCCTCTAGCCATAGGAGGATTGACTTCTCAGTCTAGCCATACTATGGCCTAACTTTTGTGCGGGATAGTGATGTGAGGATGCATGTAGGTATCTATCCATGTGTATTGATTTCCTGAAGATTGAGATCCTTGAAGAATCAGAAATCTTAGTAAGCTTCATGTCTGGAAATGAAAGAGAACCATTTTCTTCAATCTCGACGGTAAATTTTATTGGTGGAAGTTGTTTAAATGATGTCGAGATTGAAGAAAATGGCTCCCTTTCATTGCTAGACATGAAGCTTACTAAGATGTCCAATTCTTTAAGGATCTCAATCTTCAGGAAATCAATACACACAGATAGATACCTACATGCATCCTCACATCACTATCCTGCACAAAAGTTAGTTATCATTTCCACATTGGCTCACCGTGCTCGCTCAGTATTGTCCGATGAAGAAGAACTAAAATATCTAGAAAGAACTTTCTTAAATAATGGATACTCTTCCAAAAACATTAAGAGGCAACTATACCAGCATCCTCAAAACAACACAGAAATCCCTAACAGCCCCAAGGGTTATATTTCTTTACTGTACATCAGCTCGCTCTCCTGGAAACTAGGAAGAATTTGGAAAAAATTTATTATATAAACGTGTTTTTCAACTCTTCCAAAACAAGCTCATAATCATCTTCAGTTCCCTGGTGTGTATAAAATAATATGTGATTGTGGAAGGCCATACTATGGCTAGACTGAGAAGTCAATTCTCCTATGGGTAGAGGAACATCAGAGAAACATTTCATACAATAGAATCAGAGCAAGTGCACTCTCAAGTCACATCTTATTTTCAGTGAACACAAACGATGAAGGCTGCCAACATGGAGTAGATTGGGACTTAACATCAGACGTTTATATTTGTCATGATGAAGTGGAACGGTGCATAGTGGAATCGAAAGAAATTGTCCTAGACCCTTCTCGTGTCAACAGCAACCTCAGTTATAGTTCTGCCATTAGATACTGGCATATGCTCGAACTCATACACTCGCATTTGCACAACAATAGAACTACAGAATGGACTATAATGACAGTTGAAACTTAACTTCAGTTTACAAGTCTGTTATTATAATGGCACAGTGTTTTTTTTTTTTTTTTTTTTTTTTAAATTTGCTTTAAGTGTTACCACACCTGAAGAAGTTGTTTTGGCAAAACATATTGCGTGCTCCATTAAATTAATTTATCTATTTTCTTGGTTTCAGTCAGTCAAAAAAAGATGAACATATATATACACACACAAGGGTGCGGACCCCGGGTTACGGACAACCTGACTTATGGCGTTCCATACTTACGAATGGGCTCCCCATAAGGATAATTAATAATTTGGGAATTAGTTTCTTCTGCGCATGTAAACAAATCTGCATAGCATGAGTGGTTTGTTGGTGCAGCATCTTTACGCTAGCTGCTAGCACAGGGATATTATTATTATTGTATATGCACTGTTCATCAGGGATCCAAGTTACGGTCAAATCCAACTTAGACATTCTCATGAACGTATCTCGTGCATAACTGAAGGACTGCCTGTATATATAACTTGAAATCAGAATTACATTTGAAATTGTCTGTATCATCAAGACATTTCACAGAACATTACAAACTAGCATAATATACCATCAAATGAATACACAGTTGATGCAAAACATGAAGAGGCTCTGTCCTATTGCCAACTAATTCACTAATTTTTGCTAAGAGTTGATTTAATTTCAAATGACACACACACCACTTCATAACATACAGTATTTATACTGTACATACATACTGTGAGCACAGTAATCATTATGGTTTAAGCCATCACACACACGCATTTAAATGTGTGTGTGTGTGTGTGTGTGTGTGTGTGTGTGTGTGTGTGTGTGTGTGTGTGTGTGTGTGTGTGTGTGTGTGTGTGTGTGTGTGTGTGTGTGTGTGTGTTGATGCTACTGCCTTATATAAGCATTTTTATATTAAAAAGAGCCTCATTGGCTCACTTGTTTTGATGATGCACTTTGTTTAGACAGACCTTTGTTCAAATCCCATTTAGGATGTGATGAACTTTTTTGTTCAAGAGTGAGTTAGCCAGTTTCATACATAAATGGAAGTTTTTATCATGCACCAGCAGAACAAAATTACATTGCAACCGGTAGCTTTATGTTGGTTTCATTAGAGGGTTGCCATACGTTCTCATATGGACTTCTTGGTTATTGTTTCTCCATCATACACTAAATAAATAAAAATATTTTTCAAAAAAATTTTTCCTTCGACAGTGAATATTAAATTAAAAAAAGAAATAAAGAGAATTTCGGTGATAAAGAATTGAAAAGTTATCACTTGAGAGCATAAACTTGAGTTAATTGAGAGGTATGTGTGTGTGATGATAAAAAAGTAAAAATTGTGTGATTTTTGAATTTAATGAAGCAACAGTCCGTACTTTTGAAAACAAGCAGATGGAATAAATTGCACCAACTTCAATTGCTCTGAAAGCTCCCAGAATCAAAGTGATAATTCTGAACATATTGACTTTTTATTTTGGATAGAAAACTGCAATCAAAAAACATTTCTTTTCCATTAAAATGAAAGATTTAAGTCTACAGTATTTTCCACATTGAAAGGAGTTGGCAAAAACGAAAGAGGTTCTCTGGATGGTTTTGAACATTTGAAAAAATGAACTGGATTGCATAACTTAACTTTGTAATTTGAGGTACATCCACAAGTGCAGGTCAACAGTTTTAATATTGGTAATGCTGAGATTTCAAACTAAGCTCCTGCTTATGTAACATGTAAATTATATTAGTATCAAAAATCACTGCTTGTGCATGCTTTAGGAAAAAAAAAAAAAAAAAAGAATATATGACTGAATCTCTTTGAAGAATGGTCCAATAATTTTTATCTTCGTCTGTTGAAAAGTATTGTAAAAAAAAATCTTAGTTTTAGGTTTCTTGCTTTTAGCTAATTTCCCAGCCATTCCTTTTTTGCTAGATGATTTAAGTCAAAATCTGGAATGTCACATTCTTACTACCAAATACATCAATTTTATGGCCTGTGGATCAAGGAACAGTTGCAATTTTAGGACTTATTACATGGAAAAAACTTTTGAACGGGCAATTTAAGCAACTACATACAAATATACCAGAGGAGTTCTGGAAAAATGAGAATGTAAATAATCATCATCATTCTTGTCAAGGATTTAGGCCTAGAGTGGCTTATTCTGGCCTTAGAAGTCATCATTGAATCTCTTAAGAGGATGCCCTGGTTTTCTTTTTCCTAATGGTTTGTAATTTAAGGCTTGTTTTGGCAATCTTTCTGTTTTCATTCTTTGAACATGTTCCATCCGTTTATGTTTATATTTTTTAATATTTTTCTATTACAGATTCCTGGTTTAATACTTTCATAATTTCTTCATTTCTTTTGTGATTGAATAGAGTACTTTGCAGTTTTTCTCATAAACTTCATTTCAGCTGTTATTAATCTTTGTCTTTTTGTTTTATTATCCAGATTTCACTTCATACAATAGGACTGATAGGGCTAATGTATTGTATACTTTTAGTCTGGTTTGTTTTTGAACTAGGTTAGGTTTAAATATAGAGTTAATTACATCTGTTATTTTTAAATATTTTGAAATTTTTAGGTTTACATCTTTTTCATATGTAATCATACAGATGTATGTAAATAATACTATTGAAAATATTGACAAAGCATGGCACCAAGTGACGTAAAGTAACAGGAGAGTTCTACGGAAAAACTGTCACTTTGTGCAGACAATTTTGTAGGCTTTACCCAATGGATGGAGTCTGTTGTTGGAGAAATGGCTATTATTGGGAAAGAACTAGACTTAAATGAAATCATCACCGTAAATGTTTTTTGGAAATTATTAAAAATGCATTAAAAATAATTGAGTACTAATAACCTCATTGCCATTGATGAACAATATTCGTATGAAAAAGAAGGTAATTTTGATGCAGAAGAAAATGTACTAATAAAGGCTAACTTTAAGGGCATGCATCATTTAGGTTGGTGATTCTATGAATGTTGGTAGAGTGAATGTAGAAGTTTTGGTGAAATTATTTTGGGAGAGTTTGTTTTTTTATTTTAACTGCAGTGACTCAATGCAAGTTTACTGCCTTATTAATATTTCAGAGCTGAAGTGAAAAAGAGCAGGCAACATCGTGGGTTGGGAGAAGATACTGTTAAACATGTCACCCATACATATAGCATTCAGTCTTGGTTCTATAACATGGCATTAACAGTCTCTCTCTCTCTCCATTATGTGGGCTCCCTTCAGGAACAATCTGGCAACATAGATGGCAATGAGATAATGTACCAGCTGATCACGAAACATCCTAAATACATTACCATCTGGTTTGGTTACATGCTTTGCTCTGTATATCCTTGAAGATGAGACATCTTCACAGTGTGTCTCATATTATAAAGTAATCAGTATGATGTTTTGCAAAAGAGAGATTATCTATCACATAATAGATTTCTAGGAAAGTATCCTTTAAAAGCAGAAAAGGTTGCTGAATTCCCCAAAATCCTTGGTTGCACATACCCTGCCTGGAAAAGGCAGTGTTAACGTGACCTGGAGAGGGTGTATTTTGTGCATCGCTGACCCATACTTGACCCATATATGTATATAATTTTCTCTCCCCAACTTAAAGGTGTTTATAATTTTTTTTTTTAATCTTAATTTAAAACATTTACCTATTAATTATAATTGCTATGATGATAAAAAAAAAAAACACATTGAAATGGTGAATAATTGAATTCAGATATAAGATATGAATTTAAAAAAAAAAAAAATCAAAATTTCCAGTTGAAAGGCCCATTTTTGCTAGTGTTTTCATTGCATATCTATCACTTATATAAAAGAAATGGAAATATTGAGTAAGTGAAATATAAAGTCATTTTGAATGTACTGTAGAGTATCAAAATTATTTCCACAGAGCACATGGAGAAAGCTTTATTAGAGAAGGATATTCAAGGTTCTTTGAATGATTTGGTTCAACTTCTCTTGGTGTCTATATTTCGTCTTCAGGAAGAAGAGGAAGAAGAATCCGTGGAAAATACAGATAATGGTAATGTGGGCACATCTATTCACATTAAGAAATGACGTATATAAAATTATGTGATGACTAACATGTGGTTTTTAATTTATTTTTATTTTATATAGTGTGAGTGAGTACCTTACTGTTGTGAGGCAAAAATGTGGTGATGTGTCTGGCTTCATAGTTAATTATTGTGGAACATTAAAATAAAATATCAGTCGGTGTGTAAATAAATGAAGTTTGTATCAAGTGGTACAAACACAGTAATGCATTAATATTAAAAATGGAAACACCATTTATTCATTCATTGACATTTTCTCTTGTGTTTTCTCAAGAGGATATACACCAGACATTAGGACAGTCAAACTCAGAATTTCATAACTAGCTTTCTTCCAAGGTATTTGTTAATTCCCTGATTTAATCAGCTTCTCATTTTTGATCTTATAAGCATTACTAACTGCATAAGCTTATCTTGCTCCTCTCTTGGTATTTTCTGCCATTTTTGCTTCAAATACTTTATATATTAATCTTTCGTCTTACATTTTGTTTTAGTGACCAGACATTTTCACTTATCTCTGCTTGCCCATTCTTAAATATTAATAATCTCAAACTCCTTTATAGTATCTTCATTTTTAATATGTTCCTGCCTTTGGTGCCACCTGTTTACTTCTTAATTTTCATTAGAAATTCTCCCATTTGTGGTATTCAGCGTTAACCACTGAACTGGATATAATGTTTCCATCAACCAAAACTTGGAATCAAAATGCACCATTAAAATTGCAATTTTAATGAAGGTTTCCCTCCTTCAACCAAGGCTCATTATTTCTTGAGAAGTGCTAAGTGATACTTGGACAAAGTGTGTCCTGAGTTAACCTCAGTATTATATATTTTTCAGAAACGTTTTTAATAATGGAAAGGTTGCTTAGAGCTAGGACTTTGAAAAGAAGGGCAATGAAACAGGTGATGTTAACCCTAATTATTGAAATCTCATAGCATTGAGATTCCATTGAATTAACATTTGATATGAAGTGTATGATGGTATATTTCATCCAGCTTGTCTTGTTGGATAGTCAGTCTCAATAAATGATTATTACAGTCATTTAAAACAAATATATTGATGTTTAATTGCAGGAATAGAAATTTTAATGTGGTTTTTCCATTATTAGTTCCATATTAACAGCTAGATTTAAATCACACAAGAAATAACTATGACAAGTGTTGCATGCCAGAGACATACTGTTGCACTATTGGAATCCTAACTACACACACAAGGTGATTCCACGTAACAGTCCTGATAAATATGGGTGTGGAAGCCTTGCATTTCTGAGATAAGCCCTTAATGATAGTTGAATGCCAACAGCATGAGACTGCAATATACAGAAGACAAAATATGAAATAAGCAGTGCAGCTGCTTATTTCATATTTTATCCCTTGGTAACTGGCAAAAGAAATACCATAGGATGAAAGTGCCCTCGTAGGCAGGTGTTCTCAATGACTTCAACTCAAACTAACAGTCCCAATAAACAAGGTTCTAGAAACCTTGCAGATCTAAGATAAGCCATTTATAGCAATCAATGTCATACTGTAATGCAGATAAAAGACAAAAATCAAGATATAAGTAAAAGCACTTCACAGACAGATGTTGTGAATGACTTCTTTTGCCACCCATGAGAGATGTCTGATGGCAGTGTATGCATGTTCGACACATTCCCGCAGTTCATGAACATCCTACATAGGGTAGAGCAGTGTTTCTCAACCTGTGGTCCGCAGGCAGACTGTAATTAATTAAATATATTTTTTTAAATTATCTAAACAAATTAAAATTGAATAAGTAAGTAAAAATTATTGAAATCAAATGGAGACTTTAAAAAACAACAACAAATATTGTCAGAATGTTCAAAGGCAGAAGCAATAAAATTATATTGTTGTTCGCTTCACCCTTTTTATTATTCGTCATGCTACCATTAAATTTGTAGCAGCAGAATGACAACAATAAAAGAGGGGTGAAGTGAACAATAATATAGTTTCATTGCTTCCACCATCCTTTGCTGTTTTGTCAGATTTGAAGTGAACATATGTTATCCACGTTTCAATCAATGGCTTGTTGTTTATTGATTTTTATTATCGAGGGTTTCCCTCCTTCAACCAAGGCTCAGTATATCTTCAGAAGTGCTAAGTGATACTTGGACAAAGTGTGTCCTGAGTTAACCCCAGTACTATATATTTGTATATTTTTCGGAAACGTTTTTTAATAATGGAAAAGTGGCTTAAAACTAGGACTTTCAAAAGAAGGACAAATGAAATGGGTGATGCTAACCCTAATTGTGATACAAGTGTTGTTACGGTAAGTAAATTTGATATAATTCGGGTTTACTTGGTGTGGAAATGAAAGTGAACAGAAACCTCAATGTGTTTTGTGTTATGAAGTGTTGTCGAACGAGTGCATGAAACCTGTGAAACTGATGACATCTAGAAACTAAACATTGTGCTGTGAAAAATAAGCCAATTGAATTTTTTCAGTGATGCTTAGGGACATTAAATCGTGGGAAAGACATAGTTTCGGCCATGGGTTCCGTTAATAGCAAGGCACTGGAAGCATCCTATCTCTTAAGTTTGTGCATAGCGAAAACAGGGAAACCGCATTCTATCAGGGAAAATTTGCTACTTCCAACTATAAAAGATGTGGTAAAAACGATGTTTGGGAACAAGTTACTAAAAGATGTTTATTTGATTCCTCTTTCAAATGACACTGTCGGTCGCAGAATTAATGATATGGCAGGTGACGTAGAATCTCAGTTAATTGAAAGAGTTAAGAAGAGCCCTTATTATGCGTTACAAATAGATGAGACTATTGATATTACAAGTGATGTGCAGTTAATATGTGCATGATAACAACATTCATGATGATATTCTGTTTTGTAGAACTTTGCCATCCCGAACAACTGGAGAAGAAATATTTCACACTCTCAATAATTACATAATACACAAAGGGATCCGGTGGGGTAAATGTATAGGCTTCATTTCGGATGGAGCTCGCACCCTTACAGGCAGGCATAGTGGGGTTGCTTCTATAGTCCAGGAAGTAGCTCCGAATATGAATTGGATACATTGTTTCATACATAGGGAAGTGTTAGCCTCCAAAGGAATGCCACCAGAATTTAAAAATGTGCTATATAACGCTGTAAAGCTAGTTAATTTTATTAAAGTTCGACTGTTAAATAGCAGGTTATTTTCAGTACTCTGCGATGAAATGGGCACTGAATATATACAACTTTTGCTTCATTCTGAAATTCGCTCACTTTCCAGGGGCAAAGTACTAACAAGGTTCTTTCAATTAAGGCACGAAGTTTTATTATTTGTAGATGAACGTAATTCTGATTTTGCATCACTCCTTGTTGATGAAGCATGGTTATCAACACTATCCTATCTTTCAGACATTTTTTCAAAACTAAATGAACTAAATCTCTCCCTGCAGGGAAATTCTTTAACTGCTTTTGATGCCTACGACAAAATAAAAAGCATTCAAGAAAAAATTAGTTTTATGGATTAATTACGTAAAAGACAGACAATTTGCACCTTTTCCAACATTGGAATCCTTTTTAGTGGGAAATGATATTTTTGTTGATTCTGAGTTTCTGGAAAAGGTTTGTGATCACCTCAAAAAATCTGAAACAGAATTTTGAAACATATTTTCCGAATAACTTTTATAAGAAATTTCTGTGGTTTCGTGATCCATTTCAGGCTTGCAGTCACGAGAATGACCTTTCATTATCGAGAAAAGAACAGTTAATTGAGCTTTTAAGTGACAGTGGACTTAAAAATGCAATTCCATAATCTTGGTTTGACTCGATTTTGAATCTCGCCTTCAGTGAAAAGTGAATTTCCCGAATTCTGAAGAAGCATTGAAAATGAATGTTAAAAAGCATGAGAGAAATTGTTGGTCCTGTGTATGTATATGTATACTTGTAGAAACCACTAACAAGATACCATTTGATAGTGATCATCTGGTAAATGTGCTTGAGCTCACTAGAATTTTTCATGCAGGTCTCTCTCTCCACATAACTTCTTGGGAGATCTCCTTCTCCACTGCTCCTTTGTTTAATGTGCATGGATTCCATGCATCTATATGCAGGAATTTTTCCTTAGTTTCTGTTATTGCCATTCTTCTTCATGAACTCTCATCTGGAAGAAAAAAAAAAAAAAAAAAAAAACTGTGCCATGCTTACAAAGGTATTGTTGATGATAAGCAAAGGTTTGAGAGCATTGAATTTGACAACTAGGGAAGGCCTTTCAATAAAACTGACATGCTTCATGTTCATTTCTGCTGGCATGCCCTTGATAAAAGTGCACATCAGTCATTCTACTAAATGTGAACTTATCTTCCATTTCAGAACACTGGCATATGACTTAGAAACACAAACAAATAGCAGATGCATTTTAAGGCACATCTTGCATTTGATTCTGGTTGTTTACAATGATGTGATTTGTCAGTTGCTTTACATCTTTGCATTTGTGCTGCTTTTAGGATCAAAAGGCTGTATCTTAGAAATTTCTTATTACATGTTATTGGGACCTATTGGTTTTTAAGTGCAGAATACACATATAAAGTTTGGCCTGGATGTGGAATCACCCTTTTTTCTTGGTGTGTGAAATGCAAATCAATGAATTTCAAGATTACACTCATCCTGTCTTTTGGAGTTGTTAACCCATTATTATAGTTTAGGTTGCAGCAAAACCTAGACTTAAGAACTCCATTAAGTGGACATTTGCTTCTAATACTGCTTCTGTGAATTAACTTGGTGTTATTCCAAAGGCTTCTCCTACTAGAGGTAACACGATACTACACTAATTTGGACTTACAAGGTCTGATTTAGCTGCAGTGTTTATTGTTTTTCTCCTCGATTGAATATATATATATATCTTTGATCAAAATAAGAATGATTGCATTGATGTACATCTCGATGTTTGCTGGTAAAGATAGGAAAATGTCTTTCTCCTTCGACAAAGGCAATAATTGGTATAATAATATTCATTATCCTGAAAACATCTTTTGGTGGGAAAAGTTTACAGTTAACAGACAAAATGTAGTTGCATTGTAGCTTTAGTTGCTTTAACCACAATTCAAAACATCTTACTCCAAATCCAGTTGTATGGTATATAGTTTATCTGGATTTTCTAAATAACTTTTACACTATGCTGCCCGTTTTGTAGCATTGTTCATCATCATCAAATTCTTGACATGTACCCTCAAGGGGGTGTACAGGATATGATAGTACCACATGACAAATTAACATCATTACTAATTTCCTATCTACAATTTTCCTCCAAATCAGTCTGTTACTTGATAAGACCCCAACATTATCAGATCTTGTATTTCTGTCGTCTAAGGCATTTTGTACCATATCAATCCACCTATATCTTGGGCTTCCTCTAGATCGTTTTCCTGCCAACCTGGCAGAGAACACTTGTTTTGCTAATCTTTCCTCGCCCATTCTATTTAAGTGACCATACCACCTGAGATTAGCTCTGATAACACATTCCTGGATGCTGACAATGTCTAGTTCTTTCCTAATATCCTCTTTTTTAATATGATACTACCGTTCATGCCATCTGTTCAGACCTCTAATCTTTCTCAGGACTCTCATATCTGCAGTCTCTAGTCTGATCAAGTGTTTTACTTCTGACCCAGCTCTCAGATCCATAAGTTAAAACTGGTTTGAACACTGTCTTGTATACAGCTAATTTCTCTCTTATTCCATATGAATTTATTCAGTTGATTTCCCACCATACCAGCTTTGCTGATTCTGTTGTCTATTTCTATATTGAATTTACCATCTTCACTAAAAATCGTGCCTATGTAGCTGAAATGTTTTACTTGTTCCACTGGTTCTCCATTCACGACACAGTTGACAATTTTAATGATTCTGCCTATTTTCATTGTCTTTGTATTTTTATTGCTGACCTTCATACCATATCTATTACAACAGTTATTCAATTTAGTCAGAGAATCTTGCAAACTTGTAGCGGATTTATTTAGAAGTATAACATCATCTGCATAAAGCAAAGAGCTGACATCAACATCTCCAATTTTGATATCATGTTCAATACCACTTTCCTTCATAATGTAATCCATATAGATAATGAATAACAGAGGGGATAATGTACATCCTTGTCTCACACCAGATTTAACATCAAACCATCTTCCTGTACTTCTTTCAAGTTCAATTCTAACTGCTGACTTACAACTCAAATAAAGACTAAGTATTGCTTGATATAATGCCCCATTGATACCATATAACTGTAGCGTATTGAATAGCTTCTCTCTTGGCACCTTGTCATATGCCTTTTCCAGATCTACCTCCACATAGCCTTTAAAGGAATGTGGAGAACCGACCAGGGCTTCTGACCTAATGTCCAATCCTCACCTTCTCGTGGTGCACCCTGTTGGGTATCTACTTGGATACTGAACGAACGAGGATGGGCTGGCAATTTGGGATTTAGCCGACCAAATTGTATTCTTATTGGTTAAACCAAAATAACAAAAATGATGGTACAACATGACAAAATTTCATTCCGGCTGGGGCATCGCCCGGTTAAACAAGGCCTCCGTTGTTTTCACCAGGGAACCAGGGCGAACAGCAAAAAGTCAGCTACTGGAACAAATCTGAAAACAAACCCCAACTCAACATCACCAGAGTTAAAGATCGGTACTATCAACGTAAGAAGCCTGAATGGCAAAGAAATGCAGCTAGCTGAGGAATTAGATAAGTACCAGATCGGCATAATAGGGGTGACTGAAACAAAAAAGACCAAAACTGGTGAGATCTTTCTGAGCAATAAATACAAAATGTTATATTCAGGCAATGACAATCAAGGAAAAGAAGGAGTAGCCATAGTATTCAACACAAAATACGAGGCTAATCTTCTTGAATGGCAGGCAGCCTCAAGTAGAGTAATGTGGGCAAATATGAGAATGGGAAACTGGACAATGAGACTTATTTATGCCTATGGTCCCACAGAAGGTTCTACTAAGGTAGAAGTGGAGGAATTTTTTGATGCTTTAGAAAAAGCAACTGACACAATGAAAAAGGAAAAGTTGGTCCTTGTTGGGGATCTAAATAGCAGAGTAGGAAATGATTGTGAGATATAAAAAAATATTTTGGGAAAATTTAGAGAAAAGAGCAAAGCTAATAATAATGGCAAATATCTGTTGGATTTCTGTCAGGACATGGACTGAGCAGAAATCAAACAGATATTTGAGGCTAGGAATAAGAAAAGTCTCATTGACTATGTTATTGTTGATAGTGATGTTTTCTCCCTGGTGCAGGACACCAAAGTGTACAGAGGATTTGAAATTGGAAGTGATCACTATTTAGTCTTGAGCAGGATAAAATTGAATTTCATATTGAAAAGAATAACATATAAGAAAGTTTTAAAGCAAATAAAAGTTGAGCAGCTCTCAGATGTGAACTGTAGACTAAAATACACAAAGATTATTGAAGAAAAAATGAAAGAGTTTGAGAACAGGAACCAAACTTTGGAGATTCAATGGCAAGCCTTCAAGAAAACACTGATTGATTCAGCCAGAGAGGCATGTGGTGAGGTTGTCTGCAAGGATAGAAAAATCAGAACTCCTTGTTGGACACAGGAAGTTAAAGTGGCAGTGAAGGAATAGAAGAAAGCATATCAAAAGTTCCTGTCGAATAAGTCAGCTTGTGCTCTTAGAGAATATAGAGACAAATGCAAGAATGCTAAACACTGTGTAAAATTCGCTAAACAAAAGTCATGGCAGGACTTCGGCAAGAATATAGAAAATAAATATCAAGAAGGTGGCAAAATATTCTGGAGGTTGTTGAAGAAGCTTAGGAATGGAGGAAAGAGTGCTGTAAAAGGAGTTAGAGATGATACAGGTGACATGAAAACTGGAATAAAAGATATCCTTGAAGTATGGAGTAATTACTTTGAAAAACTGCTAAATGAAGCAAGCAGTGATGACAGCACAGTGGTAAAAAACACTGACCAGGCATGCAGTCAGGAATACATATCCATACTAGAAGTAGAAAAAGCCATCAAAGGCTTGAAATGTGGAAAGGCAGCTGGAGTAGATGATATTCCACCAGAAATGCTGAAGTATGGTGGTATAAGAGTCTTACAGTGGCTGCACTGCATAGTTCAGAAAGCCTGGACAGAGGGACGAATTCCTGATGATTGGAGTAGAGCTCTCATAGTACCCATATATAAAAAGGGAAATAAAACTGAATGTGAGAATTACAGAGGTATTTCCCTACTGAGTGTTTCTGGCAAAATCTATGCAAGTATACTTGAGAAACGGTTGAGAAGAATTGTGGAAGAAAAGCTTGGTGAAGAACAAGCTGGATTCAGGCCAAACAGAGGCTGTCAGGATCAGATCTTCACTTTACTACAAATAGTCGAGAAAGCATGGGAATATAACTAAGATCTGTATTTAAGTTTTGTCGATTTGGAAAAGGCATATGATAAGGTGCCAAGAGAGAAGCTATTCAATACGCTGCAGTTATATGGTGTCAATGGGGCATTATATCAAGCAATACTTAGTCTTTATTTGAGTTGTAAGTCAGCAGTTAGATTTGAAGGAAGTACAGGAAGATGGTTTAATGTTAAATATGGTGTGAGACAAGGATGTACATTATCCCCTCTGTTATTCATTATCTATATGGATCACATTATGAAGCAAAGTGGTATTAAACATGATATCAGAATTGGAGATGTTAATGTCAGCTCTTTGATTTAAACGGATGATGTTATACTTCTAAATAAATCTGCTACAAGTCTGCAAGATTCTCTGACTAAATTGAATAGCTGTTGTAATAGATACGGTATGAAGGTCAGCAATAAAAAGACAAAGACAATGAAAATAGGCAGAATCATTGAAAATGTCAACTGTGTTGTGAATGGAGAACCTGTGGAACAAGTAAAACATTTCAGCTACTTAGGCACGATTTTTTCTGAAGATGGTAAATTAAATATGGAAATAGACAACAGAATCAGCAAAGCTGGTATGGTGGGAAGTCAATTGAATAAATTCATATGGAATAAGAGAGAAATTAGTCGGAACACTAAATTAGCTGTATACAAGACAGTGTTCAAACCAGTTTTAACTTATGGATCTGAGAGCTGGGTCAGAAGTAAAACACTTGACCAAAGACTAGAGACCACAGATATGAGAGTCGTGAGAAAGATTAGAGGCGTGAACAGATGGAATCAATGGCAATATCATATTAAAAATGAGGATATTAGGAAAGACCTTGACATTGTCTGCATCCCGGAATGTGTTAGCAGAGCTAATCTCAGGTGGTATGGTCATATAAACAGAATGGGCGAGGAAAGATTAGCAAAACAAGTGTTCTCTGCCAGGTTGGCAGGAAAACGACCCAGAGGATGACCAAGATATAGGTGGATTGATATGGTACAAAGCGCCTTAGACGATAGAAATATAAGATCTGATAATGTTGGAGTCTTGACAAGTAACAGACTGATTTGGAGGAAAATTGTAAATAGGAAGTTAGTAATGGTATAATTTTTTCATGTAGTACTATCATATCCTGTACACCCCTTGTGGGTACATGGCAGGAATTTGATGATGTTGATGATGATGACAAAACTCAAATAGAGATCTTTGTTATATTCCCATGATTTCTCCACTATTTGTCGTAAAGTGAAGATCTGATCCTGACAGCCTCTATTTGGTCTGAATCCAACTTGTTCTTCACCCAGTTTTTCTTCCACAATTCTTCTCAATTGTTTCTCAAGTATACTTGCATAGATCTTGCCAGGAACACTCAGTAGGGAAATACCTCTGTAATTCTCATATTCAGTTTTATTTCCCTTTTTATGTATGGGTACTATGAGAGCTCTACTCCAATCATCAGGAATTCGTCCTTCTGAACTATGCTGTGCAGCCACTATGAGACTTATACCACCATACTCCAGCATTTCTGGTCGAATACCATCTACTCCTGCTGCCTTTCCACATTTTAAGCCATTGATGGAGTTTTCTACTTCAAGTATGAATATGTATTCCTGACTGTGTGCCTGTCAAGTGTTTTTTGCCACTGTGCTATCACTGCTTGTTTCATTAGGAATTTTTCGTAGTAATTACTCCACACTTCGAGGATATCTGTTTCTCCCATTTTCATGTCACCTTTATCATCTCTAACTCCTTTTACTGCACTCTTTCCTCCATTTCTAAGCTTCTTCAACAACCTCCAGAATATCTTTCCACCTTCTTGATATTTATTTTCTATATTCTTGCCAAAGACCTCCCATGACTGTTTACACAGTGTTTAGCTTTCTTACATTTGTATCTGTATTCTCTAAGAGCACAAGCTGACTTATTTGCCAGGAACTTTTGATATGCTTTCTTCTTTAACTTCGTGTGTCCACCAGGGAGTTCTGATTTTTTTATCCTTGTACACAACCTCACCACATGCCTCTCTGGCTGAATCAATTCGGGTTTTCTTCAAGGCTTGCCACTGAATATCCAAGGTTTGGTTCCTGTTCTCAAACTCTTTCATTTTTTTTTTTTCCCACTAATCTTGTGTATTTTAGTCAACAGTTCTCATCTGATAGCCACTCCACTTTTATTTGCTTTAAAACTTTCTTACATGTTATTCTTTTCAATTGAAATTCAGTTTTTATCCTGCTCAAGACTAAATAGTGATCACTCCTAATTTCAAATCCTCTGTACACTCTTGTATCCTGCACCAGGAGGGCGAAAACATCACTATCAACAATAACATAGTCAATGAGACTTTTCTTATTCCTTGCCTCTTCTCTCCATGTGAATTTGTGCACATTTTTATGTTGGAACATGGTGTTAGTAATAACCAGTCCATGTCCTGAGCAGAAATCCAACACTTATTTGCCATTATTATTAACTTGGCTCTTTTCTCCAAATTTACCCAAAATATTTTTGTATGTCTCACAATCATTTCCTACTCTGCTATTTAGATCCCCAACAAGGACCAACTTTTCCTTTTTCATTGTGTCAGTTGCTTTCTCTAAAGCATCAAAAAATTACTCCACTTCTACCTTCGTAGAACCTTCTGTGGGACCATAGGCACAAATAAGTCACATTGTCCAGTTCCCCATTCTCATATTTGCCCACATTACTCTACTTGAGACTGACTGCCATTCAAGAAGATTAGCCTCGTATTTTGTGTTGAATACTATGGCTACTCCTTCTTTTCCTTGATTGTCATTGCCTGAATATAACATTTTGTATTTATTGCTCAGAAAGACCTCACCAGTTTTTGTCTTTTTTGTTTCAGTCACCCCTATTATGTCGATCTGGTACCTATCTAAATCCTCAGCTAGCTCCATTTCTTTGCCAATTAGGCTTCTTATGTTGATAGTACCGATCTTTGATTGTGGTGATGTTGAGATAGGGTGTTTTTTTCAGATTTGTTCCAGCAGCTGAGTTTTCGCTGTTCGCCCTGGTTCCCTGGCGAAAACAACATGGGCCTTGTTTAACCTCGCAACACTCCAGCCAGCATGAAATTTTGTCATGTTGTACCATCATTTTGTATATTGGTTTAAGCCAATAAGAATACAATTTGGTCGGCTAAATCCCAAATTGCCAGCCCATCCTCGTTCGTTCAGTATCCAAGTAGATACCCAACAGGGTGCACCACGAGAAGGTGAGGATTTGACATTAGTTAAGAAGCCCTGGTCAATTCTCCGCATTCCTTTAAAGATTATGTGGAGGTCTCCTCTCAATTATACAGCTTTGACCCTTAAGCACCTCTGTTGCATTGTTGTAAATGTTAAATCAATGGAGCAAATGGTATTTTCTCTGAATAATGTTTTTGTGCTATTTCATTGCTTGATGAGTGATAAGCTAAATTTTTTTCCACCACTATTTGACCAAGATGTAATAATCTAGGAATGATAACTGATTATCTTTTTGATAGAAGTTATTCAAATTTGATTTAGAATGGTATCAAGTGCTGAGTATCATTTATATAGCATACCAAGATTGGTTGAGGCTGTATGTTAAAAGTAGTTGGACTCCACATGTTCAGCCATCAGAAGATATACTGCAAATCTGCATCATATCTTCTGATGGTATGCTGGTAAATAATGCTGTGATATTCAAACTTACCATCAAGTTTTATAAGCTTTTGATATAACATCATCAAATCACTATAACTTTGGTCAAAATAGACTCCAAGAAATCATGATAAATACTTGACTGCTCTGATGAATAATGCAGTTGTGTAGGCCAAGTAGCTGTCATGCATGTCCTCAGTACATTTTAATCTGTATTTTATCTAAGCTTGTGATATATCATCTAAAAGTATTAAGCATACTAAGGTGAGTTTCATTGGATTCCCACTAATGACAACTGATTTGGTTGTTCAATCGTGTTTTTACGAAACAGTAAAAGTTTCTATTTTAACACTACTGCTTTTTCTTTAGCTGCAAGTTTTTTTCTCGCTGGAAAGTAAATTATACTTGACAAGAAATTGTATTTATTTCATCTTTTTCAATTTGATGTGAAGTCAGTGAATTTATTCCTTTGGTAGTTGTGAAGTTATTTTATTGGCAAATACTTTTGTTCATACTTCAGTAAAATAAGGATGGAATCAAGATATTTAATAGTAATGTTTAAATTGTTCTTTAGAAAACATGAGCATGAAGTTCAACTTGAAGAACTCTGGAGTAACTAACTTAATTTAACCTTATATACTATTGGTGTCATTTAATTTCAGGCTATAGTTTATTGGCATTGTGCAACAAATTATTGTGTGAAATATAACAAAATAATTCAGTTCGCATTAAAATTCCCCTTTTGAGAAAAGGATGGTTAACGCAGGTTATGACATTGTAATGGGGCTCAGGCTTCTTGTTAATAGCTGTTTGTGTTCTTTGATTAGCATTAGCACTCTGCTAACTGAGTTCATGCTTATGGATTTGATACAGCTAGTATTGCTCTACTGTTCATCAATTCTCTTGTCTTTTGAACATTCTTTAATCAAAGTAAGAAAGGATGCATTGACATGGCACTTGATACCCACTGTGCAAATATAATAGAGTTTGTTTGTCCTTGCCGGGAAGGGGGCGGGTGAATAGTTTGCTATAATTTTTGAATGTAGAAAATACAACCCCTGTTATATATGGAAACTTATATTTGTTATTGACTTCAAAGTGAACAGTCCCTGCATATTTTTTTTTGTTTCATTTATAAGCAAAGTGTGTGCATTTAATTAGTTGAATTTGTGCATGCTAACCTCAAACTTTTTTTTTTTTAAGTGAAATGGAAATTACCAGTCTTTTATATGTTCAGTATACTATTTATATGATATGTTACTTTTTTCTATAAAAGTAAATTAAAATATATATTTATAATTTGGGATAGATTGCAATATTTGAAAGTTCCAGTGTGTAAACATTAAGTAAACTGAAGCTTTTTGTATGCCATTCTTAATTGATGAAATTGTATCATTAATCAATGAACATGTTGTAATTATGTAAACACTGAGTGGTGTCATTGGTTATTGATATAAAATATGTAGTACAGTCATACCCCGACTTACAGGAATCCGGAGTTGTGCGGTTTCTTATATGTACGTATTCCTGTCATGCCTCACCACTAGTCGTATCTTTCCGGCACCGGCCGCATTTGCCAGTGTTGCCCATGCTGTGAACAAGCACTGATGTGTTTTGCATGGTCTCCATTCATACATGATTTTTATAGTCTACAAACCTTGCTTGACAGAGCAATAACATGAGGTTCTCCAATTTTTTTCTATGGCCTGTGTGATTAGTTAGGAGGTCGACTGTAGAACGATAATGGTGGAATCCATTTTGATGATTGCTAATTAACTCATGAGTCGCCATGTAATGAAGAAGCTAGTCGTTGATAAACTTCTCCATCACTTTTGAAAATGCTGAGGTGAGAGCAATGGGGTAATAGATGCTGACTTTTGTCTGCTTTTTGGGTGCAAACTGGATGTTGGCTTGCTTCCATGCTGTTGGGTAGATGCCAGTAGAATATGAAAGTTTCTATAGACTACAGGATGTGTGTCAGTTCTTGAGCATAACTGGAGGAATACCATCTGGACCAGGAGCCTTATTAGTATCAAGATTAATGAGGTTTTTCTGAGGTCCTTTTGGCAAAAGTTCAGAGGGGGCATGCAGTGTGGGCAGTTTGTGGAATTATGAGAGGTGATTTGCTTTGGTCATCCAGGCAAGAGTTGGAAGGGAAAAAAAACTAATGCCAAGAGGTCTGCTTTTTCCTTGGGTTTTCATGAAAATCCATGTTGTGAGCATCAGTTCTGAATGTTTTGTGCAGATTTGTATTCCAATCGATGACTGGAGCTCCGAATTCAATGTGTATGCCTATAAATGGCAGTTTTTACATATCCTTCCAATGTGCTCATCACGAATGAGCACGTGATCCTGAGTCACTCAAGCATTGATGGCATGCTTCCATGCTGTTGGGTAGATGCCAGTAGAATATGAAACTTTGGTCGTGCAGGCAAGAGTTGGAAGGGGAAAAAAAAAAAAAAACTGACACACACAACTTTCATATTCTACTGGCATCTACCCAACAGCATGGAAGCATGCCATCAATGCTTGAGTGACTCAGGATCATGTGCTCATTCGTGATGAGCACATTGGAAGGATATGTAAAAATTCCGAATTCAATGTGTATGACTATAAATGGCAGTTTTTACATATCCTTTGCAGCAGCCTACATTCGTGTTCGGTGAGTGTGGTGGGTTATACACTACGGTAGCACTTGCAGTTGACTCCCTGCACTTCCATCTCCGTATAGTATCATTGATTATTGACCTGTGATTACCGAATTTGTCAGCAGTTTACAAAAGAGATAGGTCTGCAGTACGGCATCCCATCACAACTCCTCTTTCAAACTCTATTAGTTCCCTTCTTGTAGTCATTTCACCCGTTGTACTGGATGGAGGATGATTTCTTTAGATTCTACAATTCTTCTTCTTTCCAGTTCATCATAGCATTGAAAGATATATTTTCTGATTTGTCCCATATGACTGGATGAATGATAGCATTTTCATTGTTAGTGTCAGCCTAATTCAGGACGTGGTTTGACAGAACCAGAGCACTTGCTCTGGTTCTGTCATAGGTGATGTCTCTTTTTTGTTCCTCTAGATGTAATTCGTCTGGCCAAAATAAGGCATGTTGCAGTTTGCACCAAATACAGTCATCCATCGACTTACGTCCGGGTTCCGTTCCATCCGGCAGGACGCAAGTCGATACATTAAATCAACAGAGTTATGGGGGTTAGGGACTTAAGCGTAATAAGTATACCTGTTATTTTAATTTTTAAACCTTATTATAAAACTGTACTGTGTTACTGCCACTAGAAAACAGGAGAATAATCATCCAAATCTTCCTCCACAATCACATCTTCATTACCTTCCCTGTGTAAAAGATTAGGCTGTGGCTCTTCTGGTATAACCTTTTTTTTTTTTTTTTGATGAAAATGTGCTTTGCTTATTCCCTTTCTTTTCATCATAAATTTGTTCATAACAAGCAAACACATCATGTACTTTTGTTTCTATTATTAAGTAGCATTCAACATTTGGGGGGGGGGGGGGGGGGGTCCATGTCTTCAGCCATTCTGAGAACATATCTGCAAGACCGTTCACTGTAAATTGTTTAACTACCTCTTCCTGTTTCTCTTTTCTCATATGTCACTCATACATTGAGAGGGCACTTCGTCCCAAGCCACACCAATATTTTTAATAGCATGATAAATATTGAATGTTTTCCAGAATTGCATGAGAGTCTGGTCATTTCCTTCAGTAGCAGAAATGGCTTGTGAAAAAGTCCATAGATAATAAGTCTTAAACACTTCAAGAACTCCCTGATCCATCGGTTGAGTCAATGAAGTAGTGTTTGGAGGGAGAAACATGACCTTGAACTTGGTGAAGATCACCGCTATAAGACATGACCTGGAGCATTATCTAGAATTAATAAAATTTTAAATTCTACATTTTATTTCAGTTGCATAACAGTTGATTAAGGCATCCTCAAACAATTTTTGAGTCATCCATGACTTCTTATTGCTTCGATAATGAACTAGGAGCATGCTTCCTAATGTTTTTGAAGATTCATGGATTCTCACTGTGCCATATCACAAATGGTTTCAGTTTATATCCAGCCACATTACCCATAACAGAATCATAATATTGGCATTAAGAGCTTTGAAACTAGGTAAAGATTTTAGCTTTTTGTGGATGAATGTCTGCTCAGGCATTTTTTTCCGAAACAAGGAGGTCTCATTCACATTAAATATTTGCTGTGGCAAATAATTTGTTCCATTGGAGAAGAATTGTATCACTGATTGGGACATTTGTGAAAAGGGCAGAAATGTTCAAAACTAACTAATAAATCATCTTTGCCAAATATCACCTTTGAGAAACTCTGCAAGGTTTTGCAAATGAAGAAGATGGACATAGTGCATTGTTATCAGCACAATAATAGAATCAGATAAGATGAGAGGTTAGTGGGAGCTTATTGAAATGGATGAAAGCACAGGAATCCATCCACTATAACTAGAAATGAGTGTCCAGAGAGTGTAAAAAAAAAACAACCTAGCAGTCTGTTTTTTAAGTGCTCAGGGAACGCTGTAATGTGGTAGCATGACAAGAATATCTCTATACCAGACTCAATGCAATGGCTTGGAAATATCAAAATCATGAGTTTCTCAAAACTTTTCCAAGACGTGTGTCCAAAGATAAGGTAACCTGAAGGAGGGATGTATTTTGGAATAAAAATGACAGAATCCATTTCGGTGGTCACTAATTTTTTGTTTATTTCCTAATGGTGAAAAAGTTGACTGTTCATCATCCTCTGTTATTTTCAAGCGAAGTGAGAACAATAGGATAGCAGTTTGTAATCTGACTTTTATGTCGCTTTTTTAGGGACAGGTTGATGCTTATCCTAAAGCATCGTTTCCATACTTGGGAAGATGCCCATTGAGTATGATACCTTATATTAAAATTGGTGTTAATTCTATTGAGCAATTTTAGCACAGTTGGAAGGATGTCGCTTCAACTCTGCGATCTTCAGAGAGTTAAAGCCTCTCGAAAAGCATATAACATACTACCTCATGAGGACTGGTGTGGCAAATCACTGAGCAAGCAACTAAGTGACTATGTGGCATCTGATGATGTCCAATGAATAGGTGGATGGAGGATGACATCCTCCGAGGGCTAATTAATACCAAGACTGTTGAAGATTTTTCTGTGCTTTCCTAGTAAAAGATCAGAGGTGTGCTTGGGCTGTTTATAATATATTGAGAGGTTCGCCTTGGTCATCTGTACAATAAATGGGGGAAAACATTAATGGCAAGTTGCTGTCTTATTCTTTAGTTACCCTGGTGCCATTTGAATGTGAGTAGCTGGAAACTAGGAAGAGTAGACATTGCATTCAGTAGGCTTTAGTATAGAATTTTTACATTTAACTCTTAAGCAGGAGGTAAGCTTTTCATCCCAGTAATGCTATACAGAAGATTAATCTGTGGAAAAGGATTCATGAGCAAGTGAATCATCAGAGTTGCCAAGAGGAAAGCTAACATCTGCAGTGTATTTGGAGCGATAACTGTTTTTTTGACCATGGTGAGAGAATGGTGAGGATTATCTGGTATTGTCATTGAGATGAACAGTTTGTGTTAGATTATTGCTGACAAAATAATTTGGCTTCCTTTCACCTTAACCTGTGAAGTTGAAGAAGGGAACCCAGTCTGAATTATGAACATTGAAGTATCCAGGGAAGATGATTTCACTGGGATGATTAGTAGAAAATCAATTTTCACAGAGAAATAGTCAGAAGTGCCAGCATGTTCAACAGACTTAGGTAGAGTGGTAAAGACAGTAAACTGAGAAAATAATAACTTGAGCAGAGGAGATCCAAGGTTTAGTAATTTTTAGGAAGTCTTCTGGTAGGATGGAGGGAATCTTAGTAAGCATATCACCTTTCCTGGGTAGCATCAAGCATTTTAAGTGGGGTTCTTTGATGTACCATCCAAAGTGTTCTCATATGGATGAACTTGAGAATATATATATATATATTGCTCTTTCTCAAATTATTACTACTGCTAGTACTATACAACTGAGTAGTAGTAGTCTTGAACAAAAAATGTTATGTTTTTTTTTAGGCTGGGGAATCTGTTTGTGTTGTTTGAAAAATCATAGTATGGTTGAGAAAAAGGAAAAAATGAGACTTATCAGAAATTTCTTCAGATTAAATCTTAGCCTTCTTGCACATACACATGGAAAATCATTATAATTACTGAGTAACCATAAATTATATGATGTAATCAAGGTTTGTACTGTGGGTATTTTCTTTCCAATATGTGTAATTGTTTACTTTTAAAAAATTAGTTCACTAAGCCTCAGTCATTGCCATTTCCATAAATATTCTTGTGTGCAAAGTTGACATTATTACTGGCTTCTTATCTAGATTAATCTTTTGTTAGGTCTTCAGTATTATTTTTATCTTATTTTATATTTCAGTCTTTGCTATGCTTTTATATTTCCTGAGATTCTCTACATTTTTCTCTGTTCTCAAACAGCACATAGTCACTTAGTTGCCAAAGGCTTTGTCTGATTTCTTTTCACAGAGCATTCATCAGTGTTTTGGGATGCTAAAAGATATTTTATTTATTAATTATCTTGAAAAGGGTAAAACAATAACTGGGGAATATTATTCTGATCTTTTAACCAGACAAAAAAATTCGTCTTTTCTCACAAAAAAATTCACGAGAAAAGACTTTTTGGTTTGTGAATATTAACCTTCCATTATTTATTTATTTTGTTTGTTTTTAATGGAAATCAGAAAAAAAAACACCGTATTGACTGCATCGGGTAAATATCATGATACATAATTTAAAAACTTGAAACTTATTTATTATTATTATTTATTACAAATAAGTTTGTACTGGAGAGCACCATCATCAGAGCAAAATACATAGAAACAAGTATGCAGAAGAATCTGATATTTTGCATACTTGCTGGTGTGAGGCAAGTATGCAAAATATTGCCTGGCTAGTTCATTATTCATTTCTTAAATTATATGTAATTAATCGTGCGTACCATTGATCTCCACTAAATTATGAAAACCTAACATTTACTATGTTATAATACTAACTACACTGGTGTCCAAAAGCTAAGCAATGAACTATGTTTTTACCTGCATATGATAAAATTTTCAAGACTTCAGCTAAATGTGGACATAAATTTATTGCCAGCATATTAATAAATTATATTACACAAAAAATGCGTTATAAATTTCATACAAATTAAATTGTAATATGTTGTTTTGGCAAATGTTACAAATTTCCTAAGAACGTAATTAAGGAATTAATGCACAGTGCTTACAGCAGCCTATGCAGAGAGGCATTTCAGATGGATGGTGTATATGTGTGTGTGTCCTCCCCAACTGCAATGCAGCTCTTGCAAAGCCGTATTCTGCTTAGCACCGAGTGATTCAGGAGTTCTTGAGCCAAAGTGACTCACTCCTCATTCAGAGCAAGGAGGAGTTGGCCTTGTTTGTTTTCTGGAGGGGAATTTTGAGCAGCATTGAATTAAGCTATTGCATCACAGAACAATCAGATATGGCATTGAAGACATTCGTTGCAATATCGATCACCAGTCATAGTCCCTTCTTCCAGCACTTGTAATTCAGTGCATCTATTAAGCATAATGCCTCCCCACACGCCATGAAACCAACACAACCATATCTGTTCCTTTCAAGAACATTCTCATGATGGTAAACAGTACCACTTTCATGGCAAATCAAGTGCCATCTGGAATCGAAGGAAAGTTCAAAATGACTCTCATCTGTTAAGAGTGCATTAGCTCGTTGGTGTCTTGTCCAATTTTTATGGATATGAAACTACTGAAAACATGATCTACGATAAGCTGTGGATAAAGGGATGCAGGCCATTGGACATCTAGGCTTACTTGTCGCAGACCTCTTGCCACAACTTTACGAGATATCCACACATCTGTGCTTGAATGGTGCTGACCTGTTCTGGTGCATTGATTCCATTTTGCTGTTTTAACCAAAAATCTCTTTGTGTTCCATGGTATGGCGAAAGCAATCTCTTAGCAAACATCTGGAACACTTTCTATTGAAATGCTGCCCGGGATCTGGATATGGTGCTATGTGAGATTCCAAACTCTCTGGCGATATCACTAATTCTACAGTATTCTTCAAGCTTTCCTGCATGTACTCATCTAGATCAGGGATTCTCAACCTATGGTATGCATACCACTGGTGGTACGTGATCCACTGCCTTACTGGTACATCTAATATCTTGAATTAAATATAATGGTACGCCACTGGGAAAGGTTGAGAACCCCTAATCTAGATGATACCTTTGAGACATTACAAGACATCCAGGTTTGGAACTTTATTCTTTCATGAAAGAATAAAGTTCTTCAAACACAGTTTGCTTGGTGCAGCCTTTTGCATGCAAAAGGAGTCATACTACCACTTAACCCCCTTTGCACGCAATTTGAAATTTTGAATGTGTGCTCACTTTCTAATTGAAATCGCCAGTTTTACAAATTTCCACAAGCTGATTCATCAGAATTTGTGGTTGTAATCTTCAGAAATAATGTTTGTCCTTAGATTTTGGAGCACCAATTTACTTAATTACATTATATGATATGATATTTCAACATATGTTTGAAGAATTTAAGCCCGGTTTCAGAGATCATATTAACCACCTACAGACTGATGACCACTTTCTCACTGCAACAAACTATTCCTCTGGTACATCTGAGTTTGGTGTAATGAGAATTGCTGTAAATGGATTAATTTACTAAGAAGCAGTCTTCTTTGAAAGACTTTGTAAAAAATCTAGTGAAACTTATAAATAAATGTTAAAATCTGAAGTATATAAGTTATTTGATTAAAGAATATAATTCCCCCATTAATGCTAAACATCAACTTAGTTGAGTGATTAGCATACCTTCTCTCCAACCAGTAGGCTTTGGATTGAAATCCTGCTAGACATGGATATTTTGTGAATATCTATAGGAGATAGATGAATTTCATTGTTTAGTTTGTGACCACCATCTTGCTTATTGGAAACTTCAAATTGCAAAGTTCAGTATTCATTCTCTAGACCAGGCTTCCAGATTATCTCACCATTGGTAGTACCCCTGCAGTACTATTACTAATTATAGGTCAACAGCCTTTTGGTAGGATTAATGTGAGAAAAAAAAAATTAAGATATTGTATAGATTTTATGCTAATAACTGAATAATCAACTTCCTATATTATGTAATAAGTGTAATTACATAAAATATCAATGGCTGAATTAATAGCATGCCCACACTATACTCACATAAAATAAAAATGGAAAAGAAATTGCAACTCCAGCAGTAGAAAGACACTTCATCCATCTCCATTTCCTGCCTCATTGAAATATCAACAAGTTGTTGATAATTCAACTGTAGCATCATGTTAGAGAAAATATCTGCATGGACTGTACTTGGTTTTCTTTTTGAAAAATGAATTAAAAAAAATTCTGTTTTTGCTGAAAAACAGTAATTTCAAGATGATATACAGGTATCCTTTGCTTAATGCGCCAAGAGTTTTGATTAATGCGCCTTTAACCCTGCAGAGCTCGCATCTGATCTGATTTTGATATAGGCAGTAACATTGAGGGATACCTGTGTATATATAAATATATATCCATTATACAAGTTCTGTTAGTCGTTTCAATAAAATGGTAATGAATTTAGGCATCTAATGTAGTCATCACAAAACTCAGTCTTACTGAAAAGGCTGTTGAACATAATAAATGCGATGTTTAAACAATCATTGTCAAATAGAATTTCTTATTTTCTGGCTAAGCAAAGTTTATGTATATTACTCTATTGTGATGTTCTATATATTGCTTTAGTGATGGCTACTTTTCTTTTAATATAGATGTTCGAGAAGATGATTCTGATCTAACAATAAAATCTGCAATGCAGATTGCTTCTGCTTCTGCATCATGGCCCCAGTTATATCATGGTAAGCTTTAGCATTATATTTTGTCATTAGTTTATCAGTTTTGATAATTCATAGCACTTAACCTGTTCACAAAAGTTTTGTGATCAAGTTAATGGTTTCTGTCAAAACTGTAACAGCAGCTTCATACTTTTATCATGTGTAGGTGCTGTATTACAATATCAGGTATGTAAATATCATTAACGATATCTCTTAAAGGAATCTGTGACATTGACATGAGTGAATATGTGTAACCACAGTAGAAACACAAGTCTTTGATAATTAAAGCATCACAAATATTCTGGACTAAAACAATAAAATACTAACAGACCATCCAGCTAAACATTTAAGGCAAGTGATGTACACTAGAGAAACAAAACAAAACCAAAAAAAAAAAAAAAAACGTGAAATGTTGGCTTGAGTATTTTCCTGGAATAGTTATTTCTAGTTTTCTTCTACTGTAGTTAAGTGTATTCACTTAAATGTCACATTCACAAAATCTTGCTGCTGTTGTAGTCTAATCTTAAAATGTTTATACTATGAACTTTTGGCGCACTAAAATATTGCATATACTTTTTTTTTTTTTTTTTTATCTCCACTTTGAAATTTGAAAGAGATCTCAACACAGAATATTTAGAAGTAATTGCACATCTTACTACTATTGTATATGACAGCTTGTTTGCTAACCATGAATTATTATTCTTGCCCATCTTGGTTCATATGTATATATATTTACATGTAATCATGAAATCAAGACTTCTTCTAAAATGAAACTTCATTTATTAAATCGCTACATATTTATAAAGGATGACAATTAAGTAAATATAAATAATTATTTAAATATCGGTTTGCCACTTGTAATATTTAATCTGCTTATGAATCAAAGGGAATGGCAAAACTGCTGGCATAGCTTTTTTAAATACAAAAGCTTTGAATTTAGAAGGCCTTGGCAGTCACATGCCAGGAGAAATTCTGCCAAGTGATTAGTGAATCTGCTGGCTGGAGAGTGGTGATAGATGGTTTTCCATATCTGAAAGCTTGAAGTGACTTGAATACATACTGTTTTTGGTCTGAAGAGCAGGATTCTGAGATTATCTGATCCTTAGTCCATGGCAGAGAACATTTACTTTTTTCGTGTGTGACTTTTTAAATTACGAGTATCCGTCTTCATTTCAATCTGTTTTAACATGGTAATCATTTGAGTGACTTAAAGTGAAAGAGAAGAGGAAACATACATGGTTCAGGCACTCAGAATGGAGTTGAAAAATACCATGTGATTAATTAATTCTTCATTCATGTCTCTTGAATGTTGAGCTACCAGTTTCTTTGAAAGTTTTAGGTTTCTGTAGTTGTAAAAACGTTATTCAAAATTTCTGTATAATGACTATATTACAAGAAGCTATATTAAAGATTTTAATAAGCATACAATAGCTCTATTAGTTTTGTGTGCTGGCAGTAATATGTCATTAGGAGTGTGCTTATAAGAGTAAATAGCTAGAAATGTGTCACAGTTAGAAATATGGGTGTAAGGTGATAACCAGGATTTTACAAAGATTCGCAGGACATTAATAAACAAGTAAGACTTCAAAGTTGTGATTATCCTTCCTTGCATCTGTTATTTCTTATACAAAATTTCTTATATTCTCCAAAGTTATAGTATATTATTACCAGCTTTCATTCTGCTATACAAGCTGTCACATTCTTACAGCCTGTGAAATCCCCCCCCCCCCAAAAAAGCCAGGAAGATCTGTTGTTTGTGTGAGGAGCGTTTCAAAAAAAATCTGCATGTCAGAACATTTTAAAGAAGTCTAAAAGAAAACAGATCTAGTTAGCTTTTCATACAACCACTGATTGCATTCCAATATTTTGGCCAAAAATAGAAATACTATATATTGAACGTAACTGTTTTTTCACAAATTTTGAAGAAGCATCCAACATGCTACATTATCACTCAAAACAGTGAGAACCAAGGCATGATCCCACACCAAATTTAGTCATTCATTCATCAAAAACATAACATTATAGCACATGACTGCCAGCAGGTACACTTTTTTTTACATGTTCATTGTTTACTTTGAATTTCACCATTAATTCTTACTGTGGTACAGTACATGCTTCCCTTCTAATTACTCTTTGTTAGCATGGGAATGGTACACTCCTGACAGAGTGTACCTGTCAGCATATTCAACTAGTAAAGTGTATTTTGATGTTTCTTGTCCATGTGTACATCATACCAAAATTTTGAAGAAAACTAGTTCCTTTGTTTTAGACTTTTGTCTCACAGATGAGACACTAAGTCTTGCTACAATATACATAGGGTCAACTTTTATGAAATCCATTATTTTTGCCATCATCAAATTCTGACATGTACCCTCAAGGGGTGTACAGGATACAATTGTACTACATGAAAAACTTACATCATCACTAACTTCTATCTACAATTTTCTTCCAAATCAATCTGTTACCTGTCAAGACTCCAACATTATCAGATCTTATATTTCTGTCATGTAAGGCACTTTTGACTGTATCAATCCACCTATATCTCGGTCTTCCCAGAGGAAGACTGAGTTATAGGTGGATTGATACGTTTTTTCCTGCCAACCTGGTAGAGAACACGTATTTTGCTAATCTTTCCTCTCCCATTCTGCTTAAGTGACTGTACTACCTGAGATTAGCTCTGTTAACACGTTCCTGGATGCTAACAATATCAAGTTCTTTCCTAATATCCTCGTTTTTAATATGATATTGCCATTGATTGCATCTGTTCATGCCCCTAATCTTCCTCAGGACTCATATCTACAGTCTCTAATCTTTGGTCAAGTGTTTTATTTCTAACCCAGCTCTCAGATCCATAAATTAAAATTGGCTTGAACACTATGTTGTATACTGCTCATTCTCTCTATTTGTCTATTTCCATATTTAATTTACCATCTTCACTAAAAATCGTGCCTAAGTAGCTGAAATGTTTTACTTGTTCTATAGGTTTTCCATTCACAATGCAGTTGATATTTTCAGTGCTTCTGCCTGTTTTCATTGTCTTTGCTTGTTATTGCTGACCTTCATACCATATCTATTACAACAGTTATTCAATTTAGTCTGGGAATCTTGCAGACTTTTAGCAGATTTATTTAGAAGTATAACATCATCAGCATAAAGTAAAGAGCTGAGATTAACATTTCCAATTTTGATATCAGGTTTAATACTACTTTCCTTCATAACGCGATCCATGTGGATAATAACAGAGGTGATCATGTACATCCTTGTCTGACACCAGATTTAACACCTGACTTACAACTCAAATAAAGACTAAGTATTGCTTGATATAATGCCGTATTAATGCCATACAACTTGTAGTGTTTTAAATCACTTTTCTATTGGCACCTACTCATATGCCTTTTCCAGATCTACAAAACCTAAATAAAGTGAAAATCTGAATTTGACAGCCTCTATTTGGCCTTTATTTGAGTTGTAAATTCTTATTCTTCACCAATCTTCCCTTCCACAATCCTTCTCAACCGCTTCTCAAGTATACTTGCATAAATCTTATCATGAACACTTAGTAGAGAAATAACTGAATTTGGCAGCCACTATTTGATACGAAATTAATAATGGGAAAAACTCACGTACAACGATTATTTAATGATATAATTTTCGCCTGTGTGTCGCAGGCATCTTCAGTACATATTAAGCTCAAATTAAAAATAACTGACAATTCCAAAAAGTGCCACCTAAGTGGCTGGTGTAAGATAACTAAAAAGGTCAATAAATTTCCTAAAAAAATAAAATAAAATAAAATAAAAAATCAATACAATAAAAAGTTAGGAAAAATTAGTTGATTTGTAAAGTACTATCTCCCATAAAGGGGATAGACGTAAGCTGTCGGATCTGTTTAAGTTAGGAGAATGAAGTAGAGTTTCACATGTTTCTTTATAAAGGCGTTCCATGAGGAACTGACTGTTGTGAAGAACTCTTGTCTTTCTCCAATGAACTCTATGTCTAGTGAAGATGGTGTGTTCTGCAAGTCCAGACTTTTCAGGTTTAAAGTATTCAATATAAGATTGGTGTTCTTCTAGCCGAATAAAAGCAGATCTTCCCTTTTGTCCGAAATAAGATAATCCACAAGAGCACGGAATCTGGTAGACACCTGGATGATTAAGATGTGGAAGCTTGTCCTTAGGAGAAGCGAGAAAGGTGGAGATTTTTCTAAACGGTCGAAAGGCAACAAAAATATTCAGTGGTTTTTAAAACTTTTGCTATACGTTCACTGATGCCTTGTACATAAGGGATAGGAATGCGTGTTATTTCTTCTGTGTTTGAAGAAGAAGACATCTAAACTACTCAAAGTTCTTTTAATGAAGCAATTCTTATAACCATTAGATAGAAAGGAAGAAGTTATATATTGTAGTTCTTTCTGTAAAAGATTGTCTGAAGAACAAAAGGAGTGGGCCCAGTGAACCAGTGTTTTAATAGTTCCTGCCTTTTGACTGGGGTGGTGATGAGATTCCGCATGGATATAATGGCCTGTATGAGTCTTCTTTCTATAAACTAAGAAATGTAGGTTACCATCTGGTTGGTGAAGAATTAGAAGATCTAAAAAGGCTAACTGCTTATTTGATTCTACTTCTAGGGTAAACTTGATCCTAGGATGAAGTGCATTTAACTTAGTGAGAAATTGTTGAAGTTCATCCGAAGAGCCATTCCATACAGCAAAAATGTCATCGACATATCTGAACCAATGAGTAGGTCTGGGAGAAATGTTGTCAAAGATACGTTGTTCAAAATGTTCCATAAAGAAATTGGAGATAGCAGGAGAAAGAGGATTGCCCATTGCTGTTCCTTCAATTTGTTGATACAACTTATTTTTAAAGGAAAAATAACCAGAATGTATTATAAAATCAAATATGTTTACAATGTCTGAAGGAAATTCCTGTTGTAGTAATTCAATGCTTTCAGATAAAGGAACATTTGTAAATAAAGAAACAACATCTAAACTGATCATGATATCTGAAACGTCCAAATGAAGATCTGAAATTTTATTTTTGAAATCGTATTTTTAATATAAGTATCAGTTCTTCTAGTTGAAGAGGAGAGTAAATTTGATAAAAATTTTGAGATTTTGTAAGTGGGGCAACCTATACAAATACGACTGGTCTTAACGGAATGCCTGGTTTATGAACTTTTGGAAGACCATACAATCTAGGTGGATGACCGAAGAATGAAGATCAAAAAAAAAAACTTACAACCTTTTTCATTCTCCCAACTTAAACAGACCCGACGGCTTACGTCTATCCCCTTTATGGGAGATAGTACTTTACAAATCAGCTAATCTTTCCTAACTTTTTATTGTATCGATTTTTTTTTTTTTTAAGGAAATTTATTGACCTTTTTAGTTATCTTATACCGGCTACTTAGGCGCTTTTTTGAATTGTCAGTTATTGTTTAATTTGAGCTTAATACGTACTGAAGATGCCTGTGACACAACAGGCGAAAATTATACTATTAAATAATCTTTCTAGGTGAGTTTTTTCTGTTATTAATTTTGTATCGATATGTCTACTCACGGTATACCTCTTTTAAAACTTGGCCTCTATTTGGCCTTTATTTGAGTTGTAAGTTCTTGTTCTTCACCAAGCTACCCTTCCGCAATCCTTCTCAACTGCTTCTCAAGCATAAATCTTACCAGGAACACTCGGTAGAGAAACACCTCTGTAATTTTCACATTCAGTTTTATTTCCCTTTTTTATATATGGGTACTATGAGAGCTCTGGAATTTGTCCCTCTGTCCAGGCCTTCTGAACTGTGCAGTGCAGCCACAGTAAGACTTATACCTCCATACTTGAGCATTTCTGGTTGAATATCATCTACTCCTGCTGCCTTTCTACATTTCAGGCCTTTGGTTGCATCTTCTACTTCAAGTATGGATATGAATTCCTGACTGCATCCCTGTTGAGTGTTTTTTTACCACTGTGTTATCACTGCTTGTTTCATTTAGCAATTTCTTGAAGTAATTACTCCATACTTCAAAGATATCTTTTTCTCCAGTTTTCATTTCACCTTTATCATCTCTAATTTCTTTTATAGCACTCTTTCCTCCATTTCTGAGCTTCTTCAACAACCTCCAGAATATCTTGCCACCCTCTTGATATTTCTTTTCTATATTCTTACGAAAGTCTTCCCATGACTTTTGTTTAGATAGTTTTACACAGTGTTTAGCTTTCCTGCATTTGTCTCTGTATTCTCTAAGAGTGCATGCTAACTTATTTGCCAGGAACTTTTCTTTCACTGCCTCTTTAACCTCCTGTGTCCACCATGGAGTTCTGATTTTTCTATCCTTGCAGACAACCTCAGCACATGCCTCTGGATGGATCTTCAGTGTTTGGTTCCTGTTCTCAAACTAATTTTTTCTTGAATAATGTTTGTGTATTTTGGTCTACAGTTCACATCTGAAAGCTGCTCAACTTTAATTCACTTTAAACTTTCTTACATGTTCCTTTTTTTTTTTTTTTTTTTCAATATAAAATTCAATTTTATTCTGCCCAAGACTAAATGGTGATCACTTCTAATTTCAAATCCTTTGTACACTACAGTTTACAGAGGATTTGTTCCTGCGTGTCATCAGGTGATCCATTTCTCATAAGAAACTTTGTGTTTCTTCAATTTCAACTAATCCCAGATAGTGGAGGGGGGATAATATATTAAAAAACTAATTAAAAAGAATGATATTTGGTTATTAGTTACTATACTTGATTTACTAAAAGGATGTAAAGAATAGGAGTGAATAAAATACTTTCAGCTCTGTTAAATGTATTATGAATAATTTACATCTGTGATATTATATTTGTGCTTTTGTTATAAATATCTGGGGATGGAGTGAAGACTGTGTGATTCTATAAACTCTAGACGTTCATGTTTACATTTGTGATGGGCATAATGATAATAAAAAAGTTATGAATAGATGGAAAGGGATTTGTTTTGCAAAATATAAACTAACCGATAAGAATAAATCACTGTATACATTGCTAGCTCAGTAAAAAACCATAGGGATGGGTTTATCCTATCATCTAATGCTGATTAGGTGATTCATGTGGATGTGGTAGGAATGCATGTGGGTTAATGGAGGAGCAAATCATCTTGTACAATTTATTATACTTGTGTATTTTTTCTTGTGTATTTCTTGGGGTGCTTAAGGGTCAAAGCTGTATTAACTGAGAAGAGACCTCCACATAGCCTTTAAAGGAATGCGGAGAACCGACCAGGGCTTCTGACCTAATGTCCAATCCTCACCTTCTCATGGTGCACCCTGTTGTGTATCTACTTAGATACTGAACGAACAAGGATGGGCTGGCAATTTGGGATTTAGCTGACCAAATTGTATTCTTATTGGTTAAACCAAAATATAGAATGATGGTACAACATGACAAAATTTCATGCCGGCTGGGGCGTTGCACAGTTAAACAAGGCCCCCGTTGTTTTCACCAGGGAACCAGGGTGAACAGCGAAAAGTCAGCTGCTGGAACAAATCTGAAAAAAACACCCCATCTCAACATCACCAGAGTTAAAGATCAGTACTATCAACATAAGAAGCCTAATTGGCAAAGAAATGGAGCTAGCTGAGGAATTAGATAGGTACCAGATCGACATAATAGGGGTGACTGAAACAAAAAAGACAAAAACTGGTGAGATCTTTCTGAGCAATAAATACAAAATGTTATATCAGGCAATGACAATCAAGGAAAAGAATGAGTAGCCATAGTATTCAACACAAAATATGAGGCTAATCTTCTTGAATGGTAGTCAGTCTCAAGTAGAGTAATGTGGGCAAATATGAGAATGGGGAACTGGACAATGAGACTTATTTGTGCCTATGGTCCCACAGAAGGTTCTACTAAGGTAGAAGTGGAAGAATTTTTTGAGGCTTTGGAAAAGCAACTGACACAATGAAAAAGGAAAAGTTGGTCTTTGTTGGGGATCTAAATAGCAGAATAGGAAATGATTGTCAGATATACAAAAATATTTTGGGAAAATTTGGAGAAAAGAGCAAAGCTAATAATAATGGCAAATATCTGTTGGATTTCTGCTCAGGACATGGACTGGTTATTACTAACACCATGTTCCAACATAAAAATGTGTACAAATTCACATGGAGAGAAGAGACAAGGAATAAGAAAAGTCTCATTGACTATGTTATTGTTGATAGTGATGATTTCTCCCTGGTACAGGACAACAGAGTGTACAGAGGATTTGAAATTAGGAGTGATCACAGTTTAGTCTTGAGCAGGATAAAATTGAATTTCATATTGAAAAGAATAAAATGTAAGAAAATTTTAAAGCGAATAAAATTTAAGCAGCTCTCAAATATGAACTGTAGAGTAAAATACACGATTAATGAAGAAAAAATGAAAGAGTTTGAGAACAGGAACCAAACCTTGGAGATTCAATGGCAAACCTTGAAGTGAGGTATGAATTCCCGATGATTAGAGTAGATCTCTCATAATACCCGTATATAAAAATGGAAATAAAACTGAATGTGAGAATTACAGATGTATACTGAGTGTTCCTGGTAAGATATATGCAAGTATACTTAAGAAATGGTTGAGAAGAATTGTGGAAGAAAAGCTTGGTGAAGAACAAATGAATTCAGGCCAAATAGAGGCTGTTAGGATCAGATCTTCACTTTACGACAAATAATGGAAAAATCATGGGAATATAACACAGATCTCTATTTGAGTTTTGTAGATCTGGAAAAGGCATATGCCAAGAGAGAGAAGCTATTGAATACGCTACAGTTATATGGTGTCAGTGGACATTACATCAAACGATACTTAGTCTTTATTTGAGTTGTAAGTTGGCAGTTAGAATTGAAGGAAGTACAGGAAGATGATTTAATGTTAAATCTGTTGTGAGACAATGATGTAAATTATCCCCTCTGTTATTCATTATCTATATGGATCACATTATGAAAGAAAGTTGTATTAAACATGATATCAGAATTGGAGGTGTTAATGTTTGTGCTTTGCTTTATGCAGACGATGTTATACTTATCAATAAATCTGCTACGAGTCTGCAAGATTCTCTGACTAAATTGAATAACTGTTGTAATAGATATGGTATGAAGGTCAGCAATAAAAAGACAAAAACAATGAAAAAGGGCAGAATTGTTGAAAATGTCAACTGCATTGTGAACAGAGAACCTGTGGAACAATTAAAACACTTCACCTACTTAGGCACGATTTTTAGTGAAGATAGTAAATTAAATATGGAAATAGACAACAGAATCAATAAAGCTGGTTTGGTAGGAAGTCAATTGAATTAATTCATATGGAATAAGAGAGAAATTAGTCAGAACACTAAATTAGCTGTATACAAGACAGTGTTCAAACCAGTTTTAACTTATGGATCTGAGAGCTGGGTCAGAAGTAAAACACTTGACCAAAGACTAGGGACTACAGATGTGAGAATTATGAGAAAGATTATAGTCGTGAACAGATGGCATCAATGGCAATATCATATTAAAAAAGAGGATATTAAGAAAGACTTGACATATTGTCAGCATACAGGAATGTGTTAGCAGAGCTAATCTTAGGTGGTATGGTCATTTAAGCAGAATGGGCAAGGAAAGATTGACAAAACAAATGTTCTCTGCCAGGTTGGCAGGAAGACCAAGATATAGGTGGATTGATACGGTACAAAATGCCTTTGATGACAGAAATATGAGATCTGATAATATTGGAGTCTTGACAAGTAACAGACTGATCTGGAGGAAAATTGTAAATAGGAAGTTAGTAATGATTTAAATTTTTCATGTAGTACTATCATATCCTGTACTTTGAGGATACATGGCAGGAATTTGATGATGATGATGTGTATTTCTTTCTTTTATATATATATACTACACTTTCAATTAGTATTCCCTATGTGTTATGCTGTCCAAAAACTGGAAGCAGCTGTCCCTATATAGTGAACAACATGTCATACCCAACAGCCACAAGAAAAACAAGTAATTTTATTTTATCACTGAATAAGGGACAGAGACAACCTGGGTAAAAAATATCAGTACCTAATGAAACATCTCCGATCCCACAGAAACTGCTGCATAGGCTTGAGCAAAGTCGTTTATTATACAGTCAAATACAGTATCTAATAAAAACATTTGTTTTCATATTCAAATTTTTAATTCGTCAAATAAGTTTGTTTGATTGCATTTGAAATTTTTGATGGCATTAAGACAGATCACAGATGCTAACTTCAAATAAAGTTCTAAAAAGAATTGCAACTAACATGCCATATAAACTTTGTGTCAGCAAACCTGCCCGACACAGAAGTGGCACACAAATGGTAATGAGAAGTCCTCTGGGTATGAGAAATGTGCAAAACACTTCCTACGTGAACATGTTAAATATTATTTTAATCCTTTCTCAATTTGCTGTTTTGCTCCATTAAGCCTTTACACATGGCCTATTCATCTTAAATATACATCTCTATATGCATTAGGATAAGAGATATTTGTATTGATTATCAACTCATAATACTAAAGGAAGATTAAAAAGAATTACAATATGCTCGAACAGTAACACAAAGATTAGCAAAACAGTGGTTCAGCTTTTAATTACCAGATCTGATTTAGCATACAGAAACTTATATGATTACTGCTCTTATTTGCCATAAAAATAAGCAAAATTGGTTAGATATTATTTTAATATTAAAACAAAAACTAACCAGATATACTCTTGTAATTTCAAAAAAAAAAATTTTAAAAAAAAATATATATATATATCAATTATACTGTATGGATAATAGTAAAACAGATTTGGATCATCCTAAATTAAGAATATCCCCATCTCTGGACTGCTGTACCTTCTACTGTTGATGATTCTTTCACATCACATCACATCATAATGACTGAATTGTTATTTGCTTTGTAAACATTTGATGAATTGATTTCATTAATTGGAAGATATAAATCAAGAATTCCCTGAAATTGTGCTGATAGACATTCATCTGCACAGCCATTTATCATTGTAAAGGTGTATTTTCTTTAGTGGAAAACATGTCTAGAAATCTCTCATTGGTCAACTTTCACTATAGCAAATTTGTGGAAGCATAGGATTCTGTTAGAGTAAATAGGTTGCTATGTTGAATTTAATAGGATTATACCTATACAACTGCAGATATAGCTTTTCAGTAATTTGTTATACTGAACAAATTAATTATATTGGCATTTGCTATTGTGATTATATGCTATTAAAACAGGATTATTATGGATTCTACCATATTTTACAGCCTTTTACACTAAATTTTGGAAACTTAGAAAAGTTTTGAAAAATTACCAGAGAACTTATGAGAATATAACCTTCGGCATCTGAATTGCCTTGGTTTGCAATACACAAACTTTTCCCAGGTATCTATATGTTTGTCATTTATTAATGCTTACATGGAATTTCACTGTCCTGACCTGTTTCAAACTGTTGGTTCTCATCGGAGACCCAAACAAAAAATGAGAGAGCAAAAACTGAATATCCTAGTGATCCTGTGTCGAAAAGTTAAATTCATAAGTGAATGCTTTTAAGTAAAATGACTATATCATTTTATGTTCATTATCAACGTGTTAAAGCAGGAATTTATTTTAATCTCCATTCAAGCTCGTTTTCAAGAAAAGGTGGAGAGGACTGGGCATTGTAAACATCTACCTTTTACGCACAAAACTATTATCTGAGATGCAAAATAGAGATTCTGCACTACTTAGTTTATAATCTTGCATTTTTTATGTTGCTCCCACCCTTGGAAGGTTATTTGCAAACCTATGGTACATTTTGTACTGTGGGTGGATTAGGAATTTTTCCCCATTTTTATTTTATTTATTTTATTTTTTCACATAGTATGGAAACCCTGCTTTAAAGACCAAGTGCGGAACTTTTTCAAGCTGCTTCATGCCTCCAATAAATGGGACAGTGGCCTTACACTGGACGATGAAATCCATCTCATCAAACATCCATGCACACAGTGGGATTTGAACCTGCATCCTGATGTTTGGTCCAAAAAATGCTGCTGATGACGATGATTACCACTTGTGTATCATACTGAAATAAGAAATTTTGGAACCTATTTGTATATTGCACTTGCAGATTAACTTTTGGAATTATGTAATAAATAATACTTTTTTTCAAAATTTCTGAATAATCTTTCAGAAGAAAACAGAATTAACATTATTTCTGCATAGAAGCTACAGTATTATATTAATGTCTCTAGTAGTTGGAAATTTTTCTCTTAAATAGATTATTTTCTTCTCAGGTACCCCACTAAGGAAGATGCCCCTTGACTCCTTCTCAATAACTGAAATCCTTAGACTTCACTTACTGGCATCTGGAGCACATTGTAAAAATCGCTGCTATCGAGGAAATTTAAATTCACGTGAAGATCCAGGTCTCTGCCTTAAAATAGAAGAGCCAGAAATTTTAAGAGAACTCTCTGTTAAAACATTATTCGATTTGTCTGCTGGTGAGTTTCATACAAAAAACTAATTAAAAATTATTAAACAGTTGTTTGTGGCTTTTTAAATTTAGCTTGTTAATGCTTATCGTTACATAGGAAATTATACACCTCACATGTTAATTTTGAGATATTGGATTGAGAGTATCTTAAAAGCTTAGGTTTCACCTGTGCAGGTATATGACGATACTTTTTCTTTCAGGATGCACTAAACTTGCACTTAAACTTTGCAAAACAGTGGAGGTTTACTGTTCATCTAGTAAATAAAAAAAAACATACTTGTTTAGTTGTTTCTTTCACTTCTGTCATTTTATTTATTATTAGATGCCAATGTTATTTCATTTTGCTTCTTTTTGTGTATGTAAATAGTACTTCACAGAAAGTTAGCACTACAAATATGTATGAATGGTTTCAGTTTAACTGAATCATCATGGCTCTTTAGTTTTTATCGAGTAACTAACTTTTACATCACAAAATATCACTCTCATACGCACACACTAGGGTGGTCTGAAAAGTTCTTGGCCTCGACCATAGATGGCTACACTATTGGTAAGATTTTTTTTTTTTTTCCTAAGGTGGTACATCTGTCATAAGTATCCATGTGAAATTGCAAGTCGTTCTATCAAGTAGTTAGTTTTTATACAGCTGTCTGAAGCAAAAGTGTTGTCTGTATCCCTTGAAATGAATGAAATTGAGTATTACTGCAGTTATAAAATTCTTTGTAAAAGATGGTTTAATCCTAAAAGAAATTCATCCAAAGTTCATAAAAGTTTATGTCCACTCTTCTCTTTCATGTTTGACAATTAAGAAATGGGTTGCCAAGTTTAAACATGGCCATACCAGCCTTGAAGATGATCCACGTGGAGGACATCCAAAAAATGTAACAACACCAGAAATCATTGATCAAGTGCATGTTATGGTATTAGATGATCGGCGAGTCAAAGTGCATGAAATTGCTGGGACTATAGGCATTTCAAAAGAACGTGTAGGGAATATTTTGCATGAAGAATTGCAAATGAAAAAGCTTTGTGCAAGATGGGTGCCGCACTTGCTCATAGCGGATCAAAAATGCATTCGCATGAAAATCTCTGAACAGTGTTTGGAGCGTTTTAACAGGAATAAAACTGATTTTGTGTGTCAATTTATTACTATGGATGAGACTTGGATTCACCATTACATACCAGAATCCAAACAGCAGTCAAAACAGTGGACAGAAGCCTGTTGTTCACCTCCAAAGAAGACAAAGTAGGTTCCATCAGCAGGAAAGGTCATGGCATCGGTGTTTTGGAATGTTAAAGGCATTTTATTTATTAATTATCTTGAAAAGGTAACTGGAGTTTGGGCTTTGTAATAATAATAATAACCAGGGAATATTATTCCGATCTTTGGTGTGGCTGGAATACATCTGGTTTGACGGAGCAGCAAACCATCTCATAATATTTGTTGCATGTTATGTGTATTTCTGTGGTTTATGTATATTTTGCTCTGTTTTCTAAGTTTTGTTTGCTGAGGCTCAGTATACATTTTGTGCAATAATAGGATACATACATCCGATCATTATCAGAATTATCAACACACTCAGGACTCCTACTGGGGTTTGGGCTTTATATAGAGTTAGTAGGTGAAGTAGTGTCTTGTGTAGGGGGAAAATACACCAAGTTTTTTGGCAGCTGTGGTTGTGCCAGAAGAAATCGGAGGTGCAGGTCTGTCTGAATAAAGAAATCTGATCATGTTTGGATTTCTCAGTATTACTGAAGGTTTGGGGGGGGGGGTGAGCTCTTTCTTGCGGGAGATTAGACAGGGCCAAGTTTTGGTGGCATTGAAGTTTACAAGGTTGTCCTTGCACCACTAGGATATCTTAGTTCAGGTCACTGATCATAGTAGATTTTGAGGATTCTAATACTTGAGCACTATAAGGTTTGACGAATTAACACCATATTCACTTAAGCAGATATTATCAGACTTGGACAAATTGCATCATATAACTTATTACAAAGAATTTATTTAAGTACATTTAATTATCAATTCTATTTTTGTGTAGATACTGAATTGCTTAATTTATATATATATATATACATAATTTTTTTATTTACTTTTTTGTACAGTACATATTATTTACTAATTTATCACTTCATCATTATTTGTTATTACCTTCTGAAATTTAACTTGAAAGAATTTAATGCCACTTAAATTCCTTCACGGTGAGAAAACAGACCTGTCACAGAATTAACGAAAAGGCACCAAAACCTGGTGTAATGTAAGAAAGAAACTTCAAGGAAGCTTGTGAGATGCTGATTCATCATCCAAATGTCAACGAGAATAATGGATTAGTAATTCCAAGTATCTGGAAGACTATCTGCAAGTTATAATATAGCATCCAGATAACAGATTTATTTGATGTAAGACAACAACATTACTATATTAGTAAAGCTATTTGATATGATCTACAATACAGGCATAATCCCTCAAGACTGGTTACAGTTGACCTTCATCATGCTACCTAAAAAAGCAAATGCAAAAGCTTGTAAATGACTATAGAGTGATGTCTAATTAATGACTCATGTTCTCAAAATGTTTCTGAAAATAATTCAAAAAAGAATATACAGAAAATGTGAAGACACCATCTGTGATACCCAGTTTGGCTTTAGTAGTGGTTTGGGAACGAAGAGGCTCTTTTCTGTTCTCAAATCTTATTCCAAAAATGTAGTGAACCAGAACAAGGAAGTATTCATTTGCTTAGCCTTCGAAAAGCATTCGACAAAGCCTAATATACTAAAATGATTAAATTATGAAAAAGAATTTGATTAGATGGTAAAGACATCGAGATCACCGAAAACTTATATTGGAACCAAAAGGCACATCTGTTCAAGTTGATGACATTATTATAGACTCCATTAACATCAAATGAGGAGTAAGGCAAGGATGTGCTGCCCACCTCTCATTTTTAACATATACTCAGAAGCCATAGTTCAAAAAATCTTAAAAGGAAGAGAGGAAGGGATTAATATAAATGGTGAAATCATCATTAACATCCTATATACTGATCTGGTTGACAATATTCATTATCTTCAAAATCTTCTCAGCGAACAAAGAGAGTGAAAAATTGGGATTAAGAATAAATATCACCGAAACTAAACTCGTGGTCATAAGCAAGAAACTATTCTTAATTCAGCTCTTTCTTTAAACGGAGAAACAAATAGAAAGAGTGATAAAATGTAAATATCTCAGAGGCTGGTTAAATGAAGTTTGCAGTATCCAGAAATGGAAATAAAAGTTAGAATTTGAAATGGTAAGAAAAAATTTTCTCCTGATGAAATCAGACTGTGTAACTACAATTTAAGTTTAGAGCTTAGAGTATGCATGGTTAAAGGTCTCTATGGTCTGCACTGTTGTACGATGCAGAAACTTGGATCTTGACGACAACATCGATTTAAAATAAAATAAAAAAACTCAAAGCATTTGTGATGTAGTTATACAGATGAATTAAAAATGTTCCAGTATGGAACAAATGGGGAAATCATGTGAACTTTTAGATACAATAGAAAGAAGAAAAACTACAAATCTTGGTCACCTACTTCATAATGAAAAATATAAGATACTTCAGTTGATTATTAAACGGGAGATAAATGGAAGAAGAAGACAAATAAGATGAAGAAAATCTTGGCTGGCAGATATCAGGCAGTGGACAGGCATGAGTTCTGGGAGACTGTTCAGAATGGCTGAGAATCGCTCAAAATTTGCCAAGGTGGTCACTGAGCTCTGACAGGAGATGGCACTCAAAGAAGAAGATTAATTGTAGAGAAATTGATGACATTATTACAGACTCCATTAACATCAAACGAGGAGTAAGGCAAGGATGTGTGCTGCCACCTCTCATTTTTAACATATACTCAGAAGTCATAGTTCAAAAAATCTTACAAAGAACAGATGCCAATCACTGTTTTGTTGACTTTTATAAAGCATTCAACAGCATAGATCAGAAAGTGGCATGAGCTGTATTCCAGTCTTATGGAATGAAGAGGAACTTAATAGAGTCTGTTGTGGAGAAATAGGAACATGGGTCTAGATGACATTGTCATTATTCAAGAATATTCAAAGTAAGTTAAGTGAATAAGGAAGGACATATGCATTAATAATGAACATGGAAAAAACTAAAACGATGATATTCGGAGCGAAGATGATGATAAAACAAATAAAGTCAATGCACATGATCTGGAAAAGGTTAGGAACTTCGCATACTTAGGTTGTAACATGATACGATTTAGACTGTAAAAAAGAGATACAGGGGTGCTTAAGGGTCAAAGCTGTATAACTGAGAGGAGACCTCCACATAGCCTTTAAAGGAATGCGGAGAACCTACCAGGGCTTCTGACCTAATGTCCAATCCTCACCTTCTCGTGGTGCACCCTGTTGGGTATCTACTTTGATACTGAACGAACGAGGATGGGCTGGCAATTTGGGATTTAGCCGACCAAATTGTATTCTTATTGGTTAAACCAAAATAAAAAATGATGGTACAACATGACAAAATTTCGTGCCGGCTGGGGCGTCGCCCGGTTAAACAAGGCCTCCGTTGTTTTTGCCAGGGAACCAGGGTGAACAGCGAAAAGTCAGCTACTGGAACAAATCTGAAAACAAACCCCAACTCAACATCACCAGAGTTAAAGATCGGTACTATCAACGTAAGAAGCCTGAATGGCAAAGAAATGGAGCTAGCTGAGGAATTAGATAAGTACCAGATCGACATAATAGGGGTGACTGAAACAAAAAAGACCAAAACTGGTGAGATCTTTCTGAGCAATAAATACAAAATGTTATATTCAGGCAATAACAATCAAGGAAAAGAAGGAGTAGCCATAGTATTCAACACAAAATACGAGGCTAATCTTCTTGAATGGCAGTCAGTCTCAAGTAGAGTAATGTGGGCAAATATGAGAATGGGGAACTGGACAATGAGACTTATTTGTGCCTATGGTCCCACAGAAGGTTCTACTAAGGTAGAAGTGGAGGAATTTTTTGAGGCTTTAGAAAAAGCAACTGACACAATGAAAAAGGAAAAGTTGGTCCTTGTTGGGGATCTAAATAGTAGAGTAGGAAATGATTGTGAGACATACAAAAATATTTTGGGAAAATTTGGAGAAATGAGCAAAGCTAATAATAATGGCAAATATCTGTTGGATTTCTGCTCAGGACATGGGCTGGTTATTACTAACACCATGTTCCAACATAAAAATGTGCACAAATTCACATGGAGAGAAGAGACAAGGAATAAGAAAAGTCTCATTGACTATGTTATTGTTGATAGTGATGTTTTCTCCCTGGTGCAGGACACCAGAGTATACAGAGGATTTGAAATTGGAAGTGATCACTATTTAGTCTTGAGCAGGATAAAATTGAATTTCATATTGAAAAGAATAACATGTAAGAAAGTTTTAAAGCGAATAAAAGTTGAGCAGCTCTCAGATGTAAACTGTAGACTAAAATACAGAAATATTATTGAAAAGAAAATGAAAGAGTTTGAGAACAGGAATCAAACCTTGGAGATTCAGTGGCAAACTCTGAAGGAAACATTGATTGATTCTGCCAGAGAGGCATGTGGTGAGGTTGTGTGCAATGATAAAAAAATCAGAACTCCCTGGTGGACACAGGAAGTTAAAGAGGCTGTGAAGGAAAAGAAGAAAGCATATCAAAAGTTCCTGGCAAATAAGTCAGCTTTTACTCTTACAGAATACAGAGACAAATGTAAGAAAGCTAAACAGTGTGTAAAACTAGCTAAACAAAAGTCATGGGAGGACTTTGGCAAGATTATAGAAAATAAATATCAAGAAGGTGGCAAAATATTCTGGAGGTTGTTGAAGAAGCTTAGAAATGGAGGAAAGAGTGCTGTAAAAGGAATTAGTGATGATAAAGGTGAAATGAAAACAGGAGAAAAAGATATCTTTGAAGTATGGAGTAATTACTTTGAAAAACTGCTAAATGAAACAAGCAGTGATGACAGCACAGTGATAAAAAAACACTGACCAGGCATGCAGTCAGGAATACATATCCATACTTGAAGTAGAAAAAGCCATCAAAGGCTTGAAATGTGGAAAGGCAGCAGGAGTAGATGATATTCGACCAGAAATGCTGAAGTATGGTGGTATAAGAGTCTTACAGTGGCTGCACTGCATAGTTCAGAAAGCCTGGACAGAGGGACGAATTCCCGATGATTGGAGTAGAGCTCTCATAGTACCCATATATAAAAAGGGAAATAAAACTGAATGTGAGAATTACAGAGGTATTTCCCTACTGAGTGTTCCTGGCAAGATCTATGCAAGTATACTTGAGAAACGGTTGAGAAGAATTGTGGAAGAAAAGCTTGGTGAAGAACAAGCTGGATTCAGGCCAAATAGAGGCTGTCAGGAACAGATCTTCACTTTACGACAAATAGTCGAGAAAGCATGGGAATATAACAAAGATCTGTATTTAAGTTTTGTCGATTTGGAAAAGGCATATGACAAGGTGCCAAGAGAGAAGCTATTCAATACGCTGCAGTTATATGGTGTCAATGGGGCATTATATCAAGCAATACTTAGTCTTTATTTGAGTTGTGAGTCAGCAGTTAGAATTGAAGGAAGTACAGGAAGATGGTTTAATGTTAAATCTGGTGTGAGACAAGGATGTACATTATCCCCTCTGTTATTCATTATCTATATGGATCACATTATGAAGGAATGTGGTATTAAACCTGATATCAAAATTGGAGATGTTAATGTCAGCTCTTTGCTTTATGCGGATGATGTTATACTTCTAAATAAATCCGCTACAAGTCTGCAAGATTCTCTGACTAAATTGAATAGCTGTTGTAATAGATATGGTATGAAGGTCAGCAATAAAAAGACAAAGACAATGAAAATAGGCAGAATCATTGAAAATGTCAACTGTGTTGTGAATGGAGAACCTGTGGAACAAGTAAAACATTTCAGCTACTTAGGCACAATTTTTACTGAAGATGGTAAACTAAATATAGAAATAGACAACAGAATCAGCAAAGCTGGTATGGTGGGAAGTCAATTGAATAAATTCATATGGTATAAGAAAGAAATTAGTCGGAACACTAAATTAGCTGTATACAAGACTGTGTTCAAACCAATTTTAACTTATGGATCTGAGAGCTGGGTCAGAAGTAAAACACTTGACCAAAGACTAGAGACCGCAGATATGAGAGTCCTGAGAAAGATTAGAGGCGTGAACAGATGGCATCAATGGCAATATCATATTAAAAATGAGGATATTAGGAAAGAACTTGACATTGTCAGCATCCAGGAATGCATTAGCAGAGCTAATCTCAGATGGTATGGTCACTTAAATCGAATGGGAGAGGAAAGATTAGCAAAACAAGTGTTCTCTGCCAGGTTGGCAGGAAAACGACCCAGAGGAAGACCAAGATATAGGTGGATTGATACAGTACAAAGTGCCTTAGACGATAGAAATATAAGATCTGATAATGTTGGAGTCTTGACAAGTAACAGACTGATTTGGAGGAAAATTGTAGATAGGAAGTTAGTAATGATGTAATTTTTTCATGTAGTACTGTCATATCCTGTACACCCCTTGAGGGTACATGGCAGGAATTTGATGATGATGATGAAAAAGAGATACAATCTCAGATAACAGAAGTGAACCTACAAGCAGTGGACAAAATATGGAAAAGCAAATCACTGAGTTTTTCCACTAAGCTGAGTGCTGGAAACATGTTCACAAGTGTTCTCTGTTATTAGACATTGATAATGGTTCAAGATTCTGTGAGAAGAATATCGGCTTTTGAAAGAACATGTTATAAACAGATTCTGCAAATTGGATTAGTGCAAAAGATTACAAATGAAAAATACAAATTATAGAAAAGTACAAATGAAGAAAAAAGTGAAAATTTAGTGTACAAAATAATTTAAAGGTAATGAAAGCTTTTTGAATACATCTATAGGATGAGTAATAGCATAAAGATCAAACCGTGATACTTGGTTACCTGATGGAATAAACAGAAGAGGATGGCCAAAGTGAGAGCGAGTAGATGGTTGATGGAGTGGTGTGGAAATTGTTTGCAGGATTTGAGTCACTGGCATTGGACAGAGAGAAATGGTAAAAAATGGTGAAATGTGCATCAGATGCCAATAGACAGTGAATTCATGCGAACTAATGGTAGTCATCTTCAGTCCACAAATTCTCACAATTTATCTGGTCTTGGAACTGGAATGATGTAATATGAACCATACCATGACTGGTCTCTCCAGCTATCGAATATTTCCTAAAGTCTCCTTTCTTTGGTATATTTACTATTATCGCTATATTCCAATTATAAGTCAATAACTACTAAATAAATGGTGATTAAAGCAGAGTAAATTATCAACTGATCTTTCACATCCATATTTTTTGGCTTCGGCTTCCTTATAGCTTCATTTATTTATATATGTATATATATATATAATTATTCTAAATTGTATTTGTGAGCCCACAGTATTTTGAATAGCAGTTGAATATTTTTTCAGGCATATGAACTAATTCTAAGTTAATTATGACATCTGAATGAACAACAATATTGAAATTCCTTTTTATTTCCAATGCTGGTCCACTCACCCGAAGATTAAAACTGTGATGCATTATACAGGGTGTCACTTAAAAAATCTGGTGATGTTAAGTTGCTTCACAAAGATGGGCCTTTTCTATGACGTGTTCCATGACTTATGGGCCACCTTCTATTTGATATTTTCTCTTTTTCATGTTTATAGAAGTCAGAAATTAAATTTTGAGATATCTGATTAGTTCTTGGGTAATTCATAATTCTGCTTTCAAATTAACATATATAAGAACTAGCGACATGTGAACTCAAGTGTTTGAATTGAGATTCAATCTACAGTAGGTACAATGTCACTTAACTCTATTGTTTCAAAATTTTAAAATTGACTGATTAGCCTTAATTAATTTTAAGCTGTTTGAAGGTTTTGTATTTCCCTCAGTTCTTGCATATGTTCTAAATGCCGTATCAGGCCAGTAATGTTTGATCTCTAACATGAAATTTGTTTTGAACAATAATTGCACTGAGTCGCTTCCTCATTTTTGCATTTCTTGACGTTTCTAAAACTTTGGATTGATTTATTTTCCATTTTTAAACTAAAGTGAAGATACTAAAATAAAATTAATAAAAATTAAGTGTATATAGATAAATTTATTTATAATTTTAATAAATATGATACAAATATAAAATTAAAAATGAAAAATAATAAATTCAGCAACAGCATGAAAGTCCTGTGGCTGCTGGTAGTGATCTTTTGTTTAACTAATGAACCACTGTTAAGAGGTGTGATTCTGTGAATGAACAGACTTGGATTGGATAAGCATAATGATTGATAATCATATTGGTCATGTAATTTTATTGTATTATATTTAAAAGAAACTCAAATAATGTATAAAATATTCATTCACTATATTCATTACAGCCAATGAATATTTTAATTCATAATAAAATTTTAACCATCGTCTATAATCTGTACGATACAGTACTCATTTTATCAAAATTAAAATTTATAAAAATGTCTCCAGTCTCAAGCTGCTTTTCCTGGGACTTGGAGACAAGAAAAATTCAAAAAATGCTGGTACAGAACCCTACTCACAATCTTTGGGTAAGTTTCAGGTCATAAAAACTAGATAAATTTTCATCTCAATGTTAATTGGGCATGTGATAATTTTTTTTTTTTTTTTTTTGAAAAAATATTTTCAGAAAATAAATTGAAGATCTTAAAGGTGTTAATTAACCAGCTGCTGACATTTGATGCACTTCGGGATGTTATAGATGAAAATATTATAAAACTTCGGCAACTAAAACAGAGTTTGAAACAGCTGCAGTGGGCACAAAGTAGACATGAGAAAGAAGAAGCTGCGGCCAGGTAAATAAGAATACGATAAAAGGACTTGAAATTGAAATTTTAAAATAATGTGCAGGAAAATAATTTGAAATTGAAGAATGATATTCAGAAATGTTGATTTTGTTAGTATGAAATTATTTTCTCTTTCATAAGAAAAACCTGCAGTTGCAGTTTGTTTGTCTATTATAGTTCATTCTTCATCATCATCAAATTCCTGCCATGTACCTTCAAGGGGTGTACAGGATATGATAGTACTACATGAAAAATTACATCATTACTAACTTCTAATCTACAATTTTCCTCCAAATCAGTCTGTTACTTGTCAAGACTCCAACATTATCAGATCTTATATTTCTATCGTCTAAGGCAGTTTTTACCGTATCAATCCACCTATATCTTGGTCTTCCTCTGGGTCGATTTTCCTGCCAACAACACTTGTTTTGCTAATAATTTCTCTCCCATTCTATTTAAGTGACCATACCACCTGAGATTAGCTCTGCTAACACCTTCCTGGATGCTCACAATGTCAAGTTTCCTAATATCCTCGTTTTTAATATGATATTGCCATTGATGCCATCTTTTCAAGCATCTAATCTTTCTCAGGACTCTCATATCTGCGGTCTCTAGTCTTTGGTCAGGTGTTTTACTTCTGACCCAGCTCTCAGATCCATAAGTTAAAACTGGTTTGAACACTGTCTTGTATACAGCTAATTTACTGTTGCGACTAATTTCTCTCTTTTTCCATATGAATTTATTCAGCTTTGCTGATTCTGTCTATTTCTATATTGAATTTACCATCTTCACTAAAAATTGTGCCTAAGTAGCTGAAATGTTTTACTTGTTCCACAGGTTCTCCATGTACAACACAGTTGACATTTTCAATGATTCTGTCTTTGTCTTTTTATTGCTGACCTTCATACCATATCTGTTACAACAGTTATTCAATTTAGTCAGAGAATCTTGCAGACTCATGGCGGATTTATTGATAAGTATAACATCGTCTGCATAAAGCAAAGAGCTGACATTAACACCTCCAATTGTGATATCATGTTTAATACCACTTTTCTTCATAATGTGATCCATATAGATAATGAATAACAGAGGGGATAATGTACATCCTTGTCTCACACCAGATTTAACATTAAACCATCTTCCTGTACTTCCTTCAATTCTAACTGCTGACTTACAACTCAAATAAAGACTAAGTATTGCTCGATATAATGCCCCATTGACACCATATAACTGTAGCGTATTGAATAGCTTCTCTCTTGGCACTTTGTCATATGCATTTTCCAGATCTACAAAACTCAAATAGAGATCTTTGTTATATTCCCATGATTTCTCCGCTATTTGTCTTAAAGTGAAGATCTGATTCTGACAGCCTCTATTTGGCCTGAATCCAGCTTTTCTTCCACAATTCTTCTCAATCGTTTCTCAAGTATACTTGCATAGATCTTGCCAGGAACACTCAGTAGGGAAATACCTCTGTAATTCTCACATTCAGTTTTATTTCCCTTTTTATATATGGGTACTATGACAGCTCTACTCCAATAATCGGGAATTCGTCCCTCTGTCCAGGCTTTCTGAACTATGCAGTGCAGCCACTGTAAGACTTTTATACCACCATACTTCAGCATTTCGTGGAATATCATCTACTCCTGCTGCCTTTCCACATTTCAAGCCTTTGCTGGCTTTTTCTACTTCAAGTATGGATATGTATTCCGGATTGTATGCCTATTGAGTGCTATTTATCACTGTGCTATCACTGCTTGTTTCATTTAGCAATTGCCAGCCCATCCTCGTTCGTTCAGTATCCAAGTAGATACCCAACAGTGTACACCACGAGAAGGTGAGAATTGGACATTAGGTCAGAATCCCTGGTCGGTTCTCCTCATTTCTTTAAAGGCTATGTGGGGGTCTCCTCTCAGTTATACAACTTTGACCCTTAAGCACCCCTTCCTATAATTAATAGCATTATGTGAATGACATGCTGTGACAAACTACCACAAAGTCGCTATCTAAACTCTATCTCGACAATTTCAAATTTTTAATCTCAACAATTTTTCAGTAAGTGCGAGTCTTCTACATTGAGAGTAAGCATCTATCACTACAAACTTAGAATGTGATGAAGCTGGTAAAGTTCACAAGCGTTCTAAAGTAGTGTGAACACATTTTTTTGAAATCAGTTATGCAAGTGTGCAACAAGAACTCTATAGATCTACCATACCTTTTCTATTGTTTTTAGCAACTAATACTAACCATTAGTTAGTATTATAAAGTACTCCAATTTTGCCATCTCTCAACATTGTTCTTATGTTCCAAGTTGCCACTCATAGTCCTGGACGTCTTATTTTATTCCTATTTTCTTCAATACTTGGGATCCCATCCTCATTGTCAATATAGGCGTTTCGTAGGATAATGACCTGAGAAGCCCCATTTCTTCTCCTGCCAGGTTTGACATCCATCCTTTGCTGATAGACCCTAATTTTGCCAGTTGTGTAAACTGACTTTGCTGAGTTTACTGTATTTCTTGGAAATAATACTGAGGTGGTTTTGTATTGCCTTCTTCAGGAAACCATTATGGTATGGTCTCAAACCTGGGAGAGTGGCAGACTCGCACTGCTTAGAATAGGCTTCTGCTCTCACTATTAAAGGTTGAAAACGGGTAAATAGGAAACATTCTCCCCTAGCTCAAATTACTCAATAGCATTGGCAGGAAGGAGCAAGAAGAAACAAAAAAATATAAGGAAAGAAGAGTATGAACCAGTCTACAGATAATATAACAGATGTATATTACATGAAGTAAGGCATGGTCCAGCATCAGGTACCTCGGGTTTGCCACTCCCATACTCACTAGAGTGAGCCCTTGAGAAGATAGAAACATATAGAACAAGTATTTTTGCACTCCAGGTATATGTTAATATGAAACTTCACCTCTTATTTCAAGGGTAGTCTGAATGCACTGTTTACTGGCAGTATTCATTAATATTTACTTGGTATGATTTTTTTGGTATAGATTTATTTTTTTATTTTCTATGCCTTTGATGCAGGTCTTATAAAGTTTAGTTATACAGTGAATTCTCAATTAGTGTGAGTCTTCTACATTGAGAGTAAGCATCTTTCAATACAAACTTAGAATGTAATGAAGCCATGTGATTCCTTAATAACGGTAGGAAGTGTTTGAGAAGAGTACATTTTTCAGTCTTTGTCTAGGTAAAGGAGAATTTAGAGTGTACATGTATATCTCAGAAAAATGTCCAAAAATTAAAGAGTTGTGCACAATATAACAACAAAACCTTTACTTAAAAACTTTTGTTTGGGGGATCTGCAATAAAGCTTTGCAGAAAAATATGGCATTTGTGGTACAAACTCTTTGTGATATATTTTATTGACATGTGGATATATTTCAAGATTCTTAAAAGTAGTAAAAATTGCAAATTATTTTATTAAATAATGTGTATAAATATATAATAAAAACTGCTGTAGTTAAAATAAGCTGTATCATAAAACACAATAGAATATAGGGGTTTGAATTACTCATAATTTTTGATTATCATTGCATCTTCTCTTCCCTCTACACAACTCCAGATAATGGAGTAGTAAGCTGAACTCGAGTTATTCACCAGTTGACTTCCTTTATTTCTTAATATTAAATCAGTGTAAAATATCAGTTAATACATTTATTATTATTATTATTATTATTATTACGCGACACCTCCAGAGTTTCCAAGGACTCATCGAGGGAAGGCACCTACTCTACAACTCTGTCTCCACCACTCAATTCACCAACTACAATGAACCACAACTACATCAACACCATCTACTACCAAACACCACCACTAGTATTTTCACAGTCAATCACAAACATCCATGTCCATGCTAGGATTCGAACCCGCATCCTTTTGACTGGAGAGAGCTGAAGTTACTTGAAAATTGCAAAATTTTCATTGTAAATTTCTACTCAAGATAGTACATTTTTTTTTTCTTCTCTTTATGCTTTTTCTTGGGCCATACTAAGATACTGGGGCTACTTTAACTTGAAGCAGTAGCAATAACTAAAGAGTCTCCCTCCTCCAGTGAATTAGGATGAGTGCTTCTTAAATATGAGGCAGTTTCATGAACCAAGCCTCAGAACTGGTTATAGTAATTCTGGGGTTATTGTTTGTTGTAGTAATAGTTACATGTATTTATTCAAGGGGTATATATAATACTCCGATGGTACTGCAAAATTAGTACTAGTTTCCTATCAACAGTTAATCTTTCATTTGTTAGGCCCTCTACATATGGGGATTCATCTTATGGTTGTCAATCTTTTGATAAAAATATTGGAAATAATAATAAAAAAATCTGCTAATGCCTTTTTATTCCCATATGGAGTATGTGAGGCCATTGTAACTCTGTCTAACTTTTGGAAGACTGAAGGTCAGTCAATTTGTACCTTAGCCAATCAGAGATGGCTGGCCTGAGACTATCATCAATTTTAAATGATGCCATCTTGTGGTCCCTAAGACAATACTTTGTCTGAAATAATATGGATCCTGTAGTCAATTTTTCTTGAGTTTCCTGGAGGAAAAAACCTGTTTGTCCATGCCAGTGATTGACTGACTCAGTAACCTGTCAAAGAAAGACTTAGAAAAAGTTCTTCTAGTCAGTGACTAGAATCAAACTTAGAACAGTCTTTCTTTTGGTGACTTAGTGCTGTGGATGCAAACACACTTTCCACAGGGCTTCACAGGCCTTTTATTATTATTAGAGAGACCTGGAGTCTGGGACACATCGAGGGAGGCTACATACTATGCGCACCAGCTATCATACTTATTCTTGAATTCATTCACACTGCTTGCACAACGACAACCAATGGCAATACATTCCGGTCATGCACCACCCTTTGAGAGAAAAATCTAGCCCTCATCCCCTACTTAGTGGCATTCATTCTCAGCTTCCAAGGTTGCCCTCTTGTCTTTTCCCCACCCTCCATCAACTGAAATCTTGTATGATCCTTTCAGAAGTTTGTAAGTCTCAATCATATCACACCTCTTTCTCCTTTTTGCTACTGTCTGCAGTCTACAAATTCTCAGTCAGTGTTCCACAATTATATAAATTAAGTGGATATTAAATCCAACATCATTTCAAAGCCAAATACAGAAACTATAAAAAAAAACGTGCAAAAATAAGCCAGAGAGCTTGTGGGAATACACCAGCCGCCATACTACGAGTTGCCCTAGCCGAACCTTATAGGAGACACGACCACTCAAACTGCCCGTATTTTCACCTCCTATTGGTTCATTTTGATAAGGTTTCACTGGTCTGGCAGCTGTTTCAAACTCATTGGTTTTCATCACAGACCAGGCTGAAACCAAAGAGAGCAAAATGATGTTGAATTTAATATCCACTTAATTAATAATTTTGCATTGCAGAAGTGAAACCTTTTGGTTCTTTATTTTAGTAAATACTTTATGCATTACCAAGAGTTTGCTTATGGAAAATACCTCTCCGACACTTCGAGTTTCTTAGTACTGAGAGTTTCTGGTCTCTGACGAAAACTAATGAGTTTGAAACAGCTGTCAGACCAGTGAAATCTTATCAAAATAGACCAATAGGAGATGAATATATGGGCACTTTGAGTGTCCGTGTCTCCTGTAAGGTTCAGTTAGGACAACTCATATTATGGCACTGTGTGTATTCCTGTAAGCTGTCTGGTCAAGTTTCGCATGAAACTTTTGTAATTTCTCTATTCAGCTTTGAAATGATGTTGGATTTAATATCCACTTAATTTATATAATTTTGCATCACCGAAAAGAAGCCCTGACTCTTTATTTGAGTAAGTATTACACAATCCTGATATAATTTTTACTCTCTCCACTGTATCTGAATCAACTAAACCAAGAGACCAGACCTGCACAAAATAGTCCAAGTGAGGTCTTATGAAGGCCTTGTAAAGAGGCAAAATGACCATCCTTATCTTTTACATGTTAAAACTTGTTTCAGCATTGCAAGATCATCATCATCATCAAATTCCTGTCATGTACCCTGAAGGGGTATATAGGATATGTGATAGAACTACATGAAAAAATTACATCATTACTAACTTCCTATCTACAATTTTCCTCCAAATCAGTCTGTTACTTGTCAAGACTCCAACATTATCAGATCTTATATTTCTATCGTCTAAGGCACTTTTTACCGTATTAATCCACCTATATCTTGGTCTTCCTCTGGGTCGTTTTTCCTGCCAACAAAAAAAAATGTTTTGCTAATCATTTCTCTCCCATTCTATTTAAGTGACCATACCACCTGAGATTAGCTCTGTGAGGAATTCCTGGATGCTGACAATGTCAAGTTCCTTCCTAATATCCTCTTTTTTAATATGATATTACCATTGATGCCAACTATTCGTGCCTCTAATCTTTCTCAGGACTCTCATATCTGAAGTCTCTAGTCTTTGGTCAAGTGTTTTACTTCCGACCCAGCTCTCAGATCCATAAGTTAAAACTGGTTTGAACACTGTCTTGTATAAAGCTGATTTAGTGTTCCAACTGATTTCTCTCTTATTCCATATGAATTTATTCAGTTGACTTCCCACCATACCAGGTTTGCTGATTCTGTTGTCTATTTCTATATTGAATCACTAAAAATCGTGATTAAGTAGCTGAAATGTTTTACTTGTTCCACAGGTTCTCCATTCACAACACAGTTGACATTTTCAATGATTCTGCCTATTTTCATTGTCTTTGTCTGTTTATTGCTGACCTTCATACCATATCTATTACAACAGCTATTCAATTTAGTCAGAGAATCTTGCAGACTCGTAGCGGATTTATTTAGAAATATAACATCATCTGCATAAAGCAAAGAGCTGACATTAACATCTCCAATTTTGATATCATGTTTAATACCACTTTCCTTCATAATGTGATCCATATAGATAATGAATAACAGGGGGGATAATGTACATCCTTGTCTCACACCAGATTTAACATTAAACCATCTTCCTGTACTTCCTTCAATTCCAACTACCAACTTACAACTCAAATAAAGACTAAGTATTGCTCGATATAATGCCCCATTGACACCATATAACTGTAGCGTATTGAATAGCTTCTCTCTTGGCACCTTGTCATATGCCTTTTCCAAATTAACAAAACTTTAATACAGATCTTTGTTATATTCCCATGCTTTCTTGGCTATTTGTTGTAAAGTGAAGATTCGATCCTGACAGCCTCTATTTGGCCTGAATCCAGTTTTTCTTCCACAATTCTTCTCAGTCGTTTCTGAAGTATACTTGCATAGATCTTGCCAGGAAACTTAGTAGGGAAATACCTCTGTAATTCTCACATTCAGTTTTATTTCCCTTTTTATATATGGGTACTATGAGAGCTCTACTCCAATCATCAGGAATTCGTCCCTCTGTCCAGGCTTTCTGAACTATGCAGTGCAGCCACTGTAAGACTTTTATACCACCATACTTCAGCATTTCTGGTCAAATATTATCTACTCCTGCTGCCTTTCCACATTTCAAGCCTTTTGATGGCTTTTTCTACTTCCAGTATGGATATGTATTCCTGACTGCATGCTTGGTAAGTGTTTTTTAACACTGTGCTGTCATCACTGCTTATTTCATTTAGCAGTTTTTCAAAGTAATTACTCCATACTTCAAAGATATCTTTTTCTCCTGTTTTCATGTAAACTTTATCATCTCTAACTCCTTTTACAGCACTCTCTCCTCCATTTCTAAGCTTCTTCAACAACCTCCAGAATATCTTACCACCTTCTTGATATTTATTTTCTGTGTTCTTGCCAAAGTCTTCCCATGACTTTTGTTTAGCTAGTTTTAGACTGTTTAGCTTTCTTACATTTGTCTCTGTATTCTCTAAGAGCATAAGCTGAATTATTTGCCTGGAACTTTTGATATGCTTTCTTCTTTTTCCTTCACTGCCTCTTTAACTTCCTGTGTCCATCATGGAGTTCTGATTTTTCTATCCTTGCAGACAACTTCACCACATGCCTTTCTGGCTGAATCAATCAGGGTTTTCTTCAAGGCTTGCCACTGAATCTCCAAGGTTTGGTTCCTGTTCTCAAACTCTTTCATTTTTTCTTCAATAATCTTTGCGTATTTTAGTCTACAGTTCACATTTGAGAGTTTCTCAAATTTTATTCGCTTTAAAACTTTCTTACATGTTATTCTTTTCAATATGAAATTCAATTTTATTCTGCTCAAGACTAAATAGTGATCACTTCCAATTTCAAATCCTCTGTACACTCTGGTGACCTGTACCAGAGAGAAAACATCACTATCAACAATAGCATAGTCAATGAGACTTTTCTTATTCCTTGCTACTTCTCTCCATGTGAATTTATGCACATTTTGATGTTGGAACATGGTGTTAGTAATAACCAGCCCATGTCCTGAGCAGAAATCCAACAGGTATTTGCTATTATTATTAGCTTTGCTTTTTTCTCCAAATTTTCCCAAAATATTTTTGTATGTCTGACAATCATTTCCTACTCTGCTATTTAGATCCCCAACAAGGACCAACTTTTCCTTTTTCATTGTGTCAGTTGCTTTTTCTAAAGCATCAAAAAATTCCTCCACTTCTTCCTTAGTAGAACCTTCTGTGGGACCATAGGCACAAATAAGTCTTATTGGCCAGTTCCCCATTCTCATATTTGCCCACATTACTCTACTCGAGACTGCCTGCCATTCAAGAAGATTAGCCTGGTATTTTGTGTTGAATACTATGGCTACTCCTTCTTTTCCTTGGTTGTCATTGCCTGAATATAACATTTTGTATTTATTGCTCAGAAAGACCTCACCAGTTTTTGTCTTTTTTTGTTTCAGTCACCCCTGTTATGTCGATCTGGTACTTATCTAATTCCTCAGCTAGCTCCATTTCTTTGCCATTCAGGCTTCTTATGTTGATAGTACTGATCTTTAAATCTGGTGATGTAGAGTTGGGGTGTGTTTTCAGCATTGCAAGATATATATTAGAAATATTAATTACATTTATTGTGATTAATATTTAGTCTATGTCGTAATTTCCTTTAAAAAAAATTGGACCAAATAAATAAAATTAATGAAAAAGAAAATTGTTGATAATACTGCAGAATTATTAGTAGCTCCCTATGGTAGTATTTTATACATTCCTTGGATAAATACATAGAAATCTCACTATAGCAAATATTACTATAACAAAGTGCTGAGATTCCAACTAACGCTATGGTGAAAGAAGAAATTTACCATTATAAATTAGCTATTATAACAAGTTACTGTTGCTGCAGGATCCCTATGGGTTGCAGCAAGAGTGAAGTGTATGTATTAGGTCCATTTGGTGTTACCCTTTAATGCTTTGTATGTTTTTTTTTTTTGAGACCAACAAAACTTTGATATATCTCATGATTTCACATTTATTTGTCCTAAACTCAGCTTGTTCTTCAAACTTTCTCTTCAGAATGTCAGCATGAGCTTTATCTGGAGTACTAAGAAACTTCCTGTATTCTCACATCTCACATTGTTTTATTTCCCTTTTCATAATTTAGTATAATGAGTGGTCTATTCCAGAAAGTCATCCGGGATTTTATCTGCTGTGTTCTGTAGCTATCCTACATAGTAAAAGATGAATCTTTTATACTTATTTCATAATTTCTTGATGATTGTAATCTGCTCTTTCCACTTTTTAGTTTTCTGTTGGTTTTTATATCATCAATACTGAAATGTATCCTTGATTGCATTGCACTAAGGTATTTTCTGTCACTGTTCCTTCTTCAATTTTTATAGCACTGTTATATTGGAATCCTTTTGTCATATACTCCTTCCTTTATTTCCAGACCTTATAAAAATAGCCTCCAAAATATTTTGCTTCGTTTATTTATTTTTTATATTCTTTCTTAAATTTTCTGATAACTTTTGTTTAGCTGCTTGTAGTTTCTATAAATTGAATGAATCTTATTAAACGGTTTGCTCAACTGTATAGTGTCTTAGAATTTTATCTGACCTGCTTTCCTTGTGTCTGAAACATTGTAATAATCACATACCCTTTTTTTTTTGTTCTATTTTTCTTTCAGAAGTTTAATATCTAAGTTTCCTTAGTAACTCTGGGAAATCTTTAGTATTCTTGATTTCACATAGTCTGTCATAAATTCACCAAATTTGAAACAGATTTGGTAGATAAGTCAGACCTTTGATATACAGGTCTGAAAGAAGAGATGTTTTTCCATAGAAACCTACCTGGCTGATCAATCTTACAAAGTTAAACATTATTTGTATGTGGCCTAACTGTTATAAAATAGAGCACGGAAGATTTTTTTAAATTTGCATTGTTTTTCACAAAAAAAAAAAAAAAAAAAAGTGGGGTGGGAGTATGTTAGTGAGAAGGAAGTAAACAACTAAATCTGTGTTGTGTTGAATTGAATTGAATACTAAAAAATTTTTTTTTTATTTTAAGATATAAAAAGAAATTGGAAGAAAAGGTTAAGGAACGTGGAAAAAAAGACAACAGTGCTTATACCAGGTAGTATCATTCTTTTTTATTATTATTAATGTGTTTTCTGACATTTATTTAAAGTATAGTTGATATTTAATGTATGAGAATATATCATACTTGAGTCTTTTTAAGATACTCTCGAAAGAGAGGACACATGTATATGAAATTCTTGTAATTTTTTACAAGAAATGCTATGTTATCAGAGTTTAAAGTTTATCAGCTGAAATAAAACATTGTTTTACTTTGGTAAGAAATACTATGGTGACAAAAAAAAATTAAATAACATTTTTGAAAGTAATGATAATAATTTTGTGTGTGTCGGCATTCCCTGACTTATGTAAGCATTACTTCCCACAAACTTTATGTAAGTCGGATTTAACTCCACCCATTAATCACATACATATCCATTAAGCGTATGCAGTAGTGCAATAACATGTTTTAAAAGGAATTTCTGCTATCTTTTCATTCACAGAATTCACATACAAATTGGATTTCAGTATGTAATTATAAATGCAAAGTAATATAAATACAGTATACATAGTATGAGCAAATAAAAAAAAAACAAATAATATTGAATATGTCTGTTTGACCTTCCTTAATAAATTGTCAAGAGATGACTAAAATATGAATTTTTTCATCTCTTCATAAATCTCTCAATTACAAGCACCAGGTAATGCATTATGTAATTTCTCTCTGGGCTTTGAAGAACCATTAGGATCCATCTTCTCTAATCATACCATTCTTGCTAAAATGATTTGTGTATCCTATTCCCATTATTATGCCATACAATGTTTTGCATAGCTTGAAAAATATTATTGGACTTTGAGAAATATCAGACTGTTAAATTAACATCTCTGCTCATAGCTGTGAATGCCTGCTCAAAAGCCTTACATAAATAATAAGCTTGAAGTTGACATCACTTTATTGGTTGGGTGAGACTTATTCTTGTTGAGAGGCTTATACGCTGGTTAAACATGATAACTAATATTTAAGGAATTGACAGCGTATAATAGAAATATAGATTAAATATTAAAGTTTATTTAATCTATATTTCTAGTATACGCTGTCAATTCCTTAAATATTAGTTATCATGGTTGGGTGAGAGACCTAGTTTTAGATGGAAAGTAGAGTACTTTTGTGTTTGGATGAAAACTGTCTAAATACAAAGAATATGTATTATCAAGAATATGCAAAATCTTGAATGGAATATCAGTTTGTTTGTTTTTTTTTTGCAATATTTCTCATTATCAGGTACGAAAATAAACCAGTTTTCAAAAAGTGCATTCACCTTATCGATGCCTTTAAAGGTGCATTGGCTTTTTGAATGATAGACTAGCAGTAGCTTAAAAAAGAGCTGAGCTATCTCTTGAAGCTTTGTGTCCTAGCATTGTTGTTTTCCCTCTAGAAATATATGTGTGGTGTGATATTTTTTTCTAAAATAAACTAATCTTGTTTCCATTAAACACTTATTTCATCTTCATCAATTGTTCTTTCAGCCACTCAGTATAGTTCTCGGCTGATTCAGTATTGCTGTTTGCAGCTTCTCCAAAAATTGGAGAACATTATGAAAACTTGCATATTTAAACAGGTGGTATTTGTTATGTCTGCACACAAATGTCAGCATAAGAAACAAAGGGATTCAGTTTGTTGCTTTATTGAATATGATGTGGCTTAAGATTGTTGTCATTAGTAAAACTTGGTTATAAGAATCAGATATGGTAACTATGATCATAATTCTAGTAGCAAGGCTTATACGTTGGTCATACATAACTGGTAATTAGTTTACGGAATTAACAATGCATATAAAGTATATTAATTAAAGGTAACTTTGATTAAAAAAAAATGGCTATAACCACCAAAAAAAATCCAAAAAATACTAAAACCAGTAAACCACAACCCCCCCCCCCCTCCACAATAAAGATTACACCAAATCTATCACCATCCCCTACATCCAGGGCACCTCTGAGAAAATAACCAATATCCTCAAAAAATATGACCTTACTTCTTGTTACAGACCATATAAAAAGTTGGCATCCCTTATCCGCTCTACCAAAGACCAACCACTTCCCCTAGACCTACCTGGTGTATACCAGCTCTCTTGCAGCTGCAAATTGTCCTGCTTGATAACAAATCATGATATTTGTTGTTCTGCCTGGCCAAACAGGCAGAACAACAAATATCAGGATTTCAGAACACAAAGACTACATCCGGTTTCACCAGCACAGCCACTCTGGGCTGGCAGACCATGCCTTAGATACCCACCATAGAATTCGTTGGAAGAAAACAAAAATAATACACCACAGCAAGTTTAAATACGAAAGATTATTCAAGGAATCTTCAGCAGCTCTAAAAAATGTTCCTAACCTCAACAAATTTGGGTGCATGAAACTACCCCAAATTTGGGAGACTTACATTATCAGAACTTCAGCCCAACTGCCAAGACAACCAAATTAGCCCACCAGAGGGCACCATTAGGACTTTAGGAACAATATCAGTTTCTTGCTTTCGTTAGTGCCTGCGTGCACATACCATATCCTTATGTTCCTGAAGATGGCAACGTGACGTTCCCGAAATATAGAAGTTATTCATTAAAGTTACCTTTAATTAATATACTTTATATGCGTTGTTAATTCCGTAAACTAATTACCAGTTAGGTAACTATGATCGAGTATAATGGGTATACCATTTTGAGGAACGACAGAAGAGATAAGAGAGGAAGGGGGAAGTACTGCTAATGATATCAGATGACTTCAGTCCAGTTAGGGTAGAAATGCAAGAAAATTCTGGTAACAGTGTTCCATGCTGCCGTGAGTTCGAGGCTATCTGGTAGTAATGGCTGCTGCCTTTGTAGATTTAATAATATTTATTAAATCTACAAAGGCAGCAGCTATTACTTGCTATGAAGGATTTAGAGGTAAGGATAATATTTTATCATCATCAAATTCCTGCCATGTACCCTCAAGGGAGGTACAGGATATGATAGTACTACATGAAAAAAATTACATCATTACTAACTTCCTATCTACAATTTGCCTCCAAATCAGTCTGTTACTTGTCAAGACCCCGACATTATCAGATCTTATATTTCTATCGTCTAAGGCACTTTGTACCGTATCAATCCACCTATATCTTGGTCTTCCTCTAGGTCGTTTTGCTGCCGACCTGCCAGAGAATGCTTGTTTTGCTAATCTTTCCTTGCCCATTCTGTTTAAGTGACCATACCACCTGAGATTAGCTCCGTGAGGAATTCCTGGATGCAGACAATGTAAAGTTCTTTCCTAATATCCTCGTTTTTAATATGATATTGCCATTGATGCCATCTGTTCATGCCTCTAATCTTTCTCAAGGCTCTCATATCTGCAGTCTCTAGTCTTTGGTCAAGTGTTTTACTTATGACCCAACTCTCAGATCCATAAGTTAAAACTGGTTTGAACACTGTCTTGTATACAGCCAATTTAGTGTTCTGACTAATTTCTCTCTGATTTCATATGAATTTATTAAATTGACTTCCCACCATACCAGCTTTGCTGATTCTGTTGTCTGTTTCTATATTGAATTTACCATCTTCAGTAAAAATCGTGCCTAAGTAGCTGAAATGTTTTACTTGTTCCACAGGTTCTCCATTCACAACACAGTTGACATTTTCAGTGATTCTGCCTATTTTCATTGTCTTTGTCTTTTTATTGCTGACCTTCATACCATATCTATTACAACAGCTATTCAATTTAGTCAGAGAATCTTGCAGACTTGTAGCGGATTTATTTAGAAGTATAACATCATCCGCATAAAGCAAAGAGCTGACATTAACATCTCCAATTTTGATATCATGTTTAATACCACTTTCCTTCATAATGTGATCCATATAGATAATGAATAACAGAGGGGATAATGTACATCCTTATCTCACACCAGATTTAACATTAAATCATCTTCTGTGCTTCCTTCAATTCTAACTGCTGACTTACAACTCAAACAAAGACTAAGTATTGCTTGATATAATGCCACATTGAAACCATATAACTGCAGCGTATTGAATAGCTTCTCTCTTGGCACTTTGTCATATGCATTTTCCAAATCGACAAAACTTAAATACAGATCTTTATTATATTCCCATGCTTTCTCGACTATTTGTCGTAAAGTGAAGATCTGATCCTGACAGCCTCTATTTGGCCTGAATCCAGCTTGTTCTTCACGAAGCTTTTCTTCCACAATTCTTCTCAACCGTTTCTCAAGTATACTTAAGTATACTTGCATAGATCTTGCCAGGAACACTCAGTAGGAAAATACCTCTGTAATTCTCACATTTAGTTTTATTTCCCTTTTTATATATAGGTAGTATGAGAGCTCTACTCCAATCATCGGGTATTCGTCCCTCTGTCCAGGCTTTCTGAACTATGCAGTGCAGCCATTGTAAAACTCTTATACCACCATACTTCAGCATTTCTGGTCGAAAATCATCTACTCCTGCTGCCTTTTCACATTTCAAGCCTTTGATGGCTTTTTCTACTTCAAGTATGGATATGTATTCCTGACTGCATGCCTGGTCAGTGTTTTTTACCACTGTGCTGTCATTACTGCTTGCTTCATTTAGCAGTTTTTCAAAGTAATTACTCCATACTTCAAGGATATCTTTTTCTCCCGTTTTCATGGCACCTTTATCATCTCTAACTCCTTTTACAGCACTCTTTTCTCCATTCTTAAGCTTCTTCAACAACCTCCAGAATATTTTGCCACCTTCTTGATATTTATTTTCTATATTCTTTCCAAAGTCCTCCCATGACTTTTGTTTAGCTAATATTACACAGTGTTTAGCTTTCTTATTATTGTCTCTGTATTCTCTAAGAGCACAAGCTGACTTATTTGTCAGGAATTTTGATATGCTTTCTTCTTTTCCTTCACAGCCTCTTTAACTTCCTGTGTCCACCATGGAGTTCTGATTTTTCTATCCTTGCACACAACCTTACCACATGCCTTTCTGGCTGAATCAATCAGGGTTTTCTTCAAGGCTTGCCACTGAATCTCCAAGGTTTGGTTCCTGTTCTCAAACTCTTTCATTTTTTCTTCAATAATCTTTGTGTATTTTAGTCTACAGTTCACATCTGAGAGCTACTCAACTTTTATTTGATGTAAAACCTTCTTACATATTATTCATTTCAATATGAAATTCAATTTTATCCTGTTCAAGACTAAATAGTGGTCACTTCCAATTTCACATCCTCTGTACACTCTGATGTCCTGCATCAGGGAGAAAACATCACTATCAACAATAACATAGTCAATGAGACTTTTCTTATTTCTTGTCTCTTCTCTCCATCTGAATTTGTGCACATTTTTATGTTGGAACATGGTGTTAGTAATAACCAGTCCTTGTCCTCAGCAGAAATCCAACACTTATTTGCCATTATTATTAACTTGGCCCTTTTCTCCAAATTTACCAAAATATTTTTGTATGTCTCACAATCATTTCCTACTCTGATATTTAGATCCCCAACAAGGATTAACTTTTTTTTTCATTGTGTCAGTTGCTTTTTCAAAGCCTCAAAAAATTCTTCCACTTCTACCGTAGTAGAACCTTCTGTGGGACCATTGGCACAAATAAGTCTCATTGTCCAGTTCCTCATTCTCATATTGCCCACATTACTCTACTTGAGACTGACTGCCATTCAAGAAGATTAGCCTCGTATTTTGTGTTGAATACTATGTTTACTCCTTCTTTTCCTTGATTGTTATTGTCTGAATATAACATTTTGTATTTATTGCTCAGAAAGACCTCACCAGTTTTTGTCTTTTTTGTTTCAGTCACCCCTATTATGTCGATCTGGTACCTATCTAATTCCTCAGCTAGCTCCTTTTCTTTGCCGATTAGGCTTCTTATGTTGATAGTATCGATCTTTAACTTTGGTGATGTTGAGTTGGGGTGTGTTTTCAGATTTGTTCCAGTAGCTGACTTTTCACTGTTCGCCCTGGTTCCCTTCCGAAAACAACTGGGGCCTTGTTTAACCGGGTGACGTCTCGGCCGGCATTTTACTTTCCAATAAGAATACAATTTGGTTGGCTAAATCCCAAATTGCCAGTCCATCCTCATTTGTTCAGTATCCAAGTAGATACCCAACAGTGCACCACGAGAAGGTGAGGATTGGACATTAAGTCAGAAGCCCTGGTTGGTTTTCCGCATTCTTTTAAAGGTTATATATGGCTTTCACCCTTAAGCACTCCCTAATATAATATATTTTATTTCTTCTAAAATACTTTTTGCCTTTGTGGGAAGCTTTTGATATTGAGATCACATTTTATGATAAATAATAAGTTTAATTAAAAATAAGCAATTACAACCCTACAAGTTTCGTAAGTCATCAGACTTACATCGCCAAGGGTACTGGCAAAAAAAATTTATACACAACAAAAGACTAGAAACAGTTGATTACACATATTAGATGTTATCAGAACTTCACAACTGGTACATACAAATAAGTAACCAGAATAAAAATGCTAAATTCATTACTGTATGTGGGTTGAAACACTGCTAGTTGTTGCTCTCACATTTTGTGGCATTGCCCATGTCATATCCTAGGTATGTTACATTTATATTTTTGATGAAAGCAATTATAATCAATATATGCCATTTTTGTTTGTTGCAAAACTACTTGATGGTGTGTGGTGGTTGTGTCGCATGCCAGTCCTGATTTATGCTGTCTTCTTTTTCCAATGTTTTTTATGTGTGCAGATATGGGGATTTCTAATGACCTTCCCATCTGGCATACACAGCAAATGCTATAACAGCCATAAATCTCATAAATGACTGTTTTTTTTTCATGGGTTGATGTGGAGGTTCTGGTGGATGTAAGAATCTGGAAATTTTATACAATCATAAAAAAACCACTTTAATCCCTCCGACCGACCATGACATCTATAGACATCCAGCTAAATCTGGATACAATTCTATAACGCCTATTGAATAACATGGATAAGAAGTGCAATTTGGTCTCACTATTTCATCCACCTCAGCCAGTAGGGAGATTAATGTTGCTCAAGGTGCAGCTTTGCCACTTGGTCTATAACATTCTTGAAGTAAGGTAGCATCATTGCATTCTTAAAATCTTGTTTAAGTAATGGAGTGCTACAGTAGGTGTATTAAGAATTTTGTTGATCTTGGATTCATAACCATTGAGTGCAAGGTTCTATAACAGGTGGTGCAGTTCTTCATTCCCTTTAATTGATGTGCTGGATATATTGTATGCTCCATCTCGTAATGTTTTTGTAATGGGTGATGGTGTGAAGCAGCATTTAATAATCTTCCCATTGAGGTAGGTTTTCTGAATACTGAAATGGATGATCTTTTTTTCTTCTTCATTTATTTCAACAAGGATGTGAAGGAATGATAATTTTTTGCAATACAATTTAGCATTCTGTGGGAGGTATTTGATATGAGATTTATTATGTATGAAGAGTTGAGCAGAAGAAAAGTAATCTTTAGAATGAAAGAATGCCAACCATTTTTGGTGGTTGAAGAGGCTATGCATGTGAGATGTTTATGTCACAACAGACTAAATGTGAAAGTCAGTTCAGGAAGAAATAACTGGTCTCTTGTAAAGCGTTATGGAAAGTAAAGGAGAGAGTGAAGCACACTCTTTCTTCGGAGAAATAAGGCAGGATTGTGTTTTGATACCATTAAAATTCACTAAATTATCTTCTCTCCACTTGAGGAATGGCTAGAAGATTGGTATTTACCGTATAAGATGAGGCCTAAATTTTAGGTATTTTTTAAGTTTTATGCTTATGTCAGTTGTATAAGATGACCCCCCCCAATTTCTTCTTTCTTGTATTAATGCAACATTAGATATTGTTATATCCGTTATTTTTTTGCATAGCATAGGTTTAGTGTTTACACGAATTATCCTAATTAAGTGATTAGCCTCAGTTTTAATTAATTTCAAATTTTAGGAGGATTATTAAAATTGTTATCATTTAAAATCATGGAACCAGCAACAAAACAAAGAAAGTATGAAGCTCGATTTAAAATAAGGGTAATTGAAATGGCAAAGCAAACTAATAACTGTGCTGCTGCAAGAAAATTTGACATAACCAAGAAGATATTCAGAGAATGGAGGAAAAAAGAAGATATTTTAAAAAAATTGCCAAAGAAAAAATCTGCAATGAGAAAGGGGATCATTTTCCAGTTGCGTCTTCGAATACAAATATGATTTTCCAGTTGCCTGATGGCCGCAACTGGAAAATCACATTTGTATTCGATCAAAAGCAGGATGGTTATCTTGCTACAAGAAATATGATTAGCTCATATGCACTAAAATAGTCAAGATTGAATCCAGATGAAAGTATAGAATTTCAAGCTACTTCAAGATGGTGTAATCGTTTTATGAACAGACACAAAACGAAAATTGCTCAAAAACTACCAGCAGATCTTGACCACAAACTTACCAGTTTCCATAAATTTCTGTTGTCTAACAGAAATTTATGTTCTTGTCCTTGGAGTTTCATCCATATTGGAAATATGGATGAAACTCCTATGAGCTTTGATATGATAAGCAATAAAACAGTGGAGTCTAAAGGTAGTAAGAGTGTGCTAGTTCGAAGTACAGGTCAGGAAAAAACAAGGTTTACAGTTGTGTTGTCATGTTTGGCTGATAGGACCAAATTAAAACCTATGATCATCTTCAAACATAAAACTAAACCTAAGATAAAATTTCCTTCAGGTGTTTTTGTACATTTTCACAAAAATGGTGTAAAATTATGAATAAATAATGTGTGGAACACTCGACCAGGTGGTATAATGAAATGCAGTTTATTAGTATGGGATATGTTTCGTAGTCATTTTACTGAGAATACTAAAAGTCTTCTAGAAAAAAATAACACAAGAATTGCTGTTATACCAGATAGTTTAACTTCTGTATTGCAACCACTAGACGTCTGCTTGAACAAACCATTTAAAGATCACATGTGAGAAGAATGGAATAATTGGATGTTGACTGGTGAAAAATCATTTACAAACGGTGGATCTATGTGCGTGCGCTGCATCACTTGATATGTTTTGCAATTTTGTGATCAAAGCATGGAATCAAGTAAAAGTAGAAACTAATAAAATCATTTAAAAAGTGTGGTATCTCTATTCTTATGGATGGTACTGAAGATGACCTGTTGTGGGACACTGATGACGATAATGAAGCCAATTCTCCGGATTCGAACTGGGGTCCATATGATGATCATTTAAACAATGAATCTGAAGAACTATTTTCAACAGATGATGAAGAAAATTAACATGAAAATTGAGGTTAATAATTATTGTTTGTTTTTTAAGACTTACATCTATTGTAATATTTTAAATAAATTTATGTAACAAAAAATTAATCTGATTTCTTTATAAACACTGCCTATTTTCTTATATAATGATGTATTGTAACTACCTAAATGTTTATCCAAAAAATTAAGCTTCCCTTTTTATACTCGCTGTATAAGACCACCCATGATTTCGAAGCTTTGAGTAGTAGTGAAAGAATATCATTATTGTATAGTAGAAAGGGTGTCGATGAAGCACAATAAGCCTATGGGTACTTCAACATTTATGGAATAAATCAGATGACAAGGAATCATCCACCCATTACATGATCAGAGAGGTAGCTGCCAATCCACTCACAAAGGGTAGTAAGGAGACCATTAGATGGCAGTTGGGAAAATAAAGACTACAGTACCATGCTAGATTAGATAGATGCCTTGGAAGTATCAGGACTGACATTTGATTCTCCAAATCTTTCCAAAGGTAGGTGAATTTAGCGATTAGGTCTGTTGTAGAATAGAATGACAGAATCCACATACTGATGATCACTAATTAATTAATAGGGTCTAGGTAGTCAGAAATATGGTTGTTGACATTCTTCATCACTTATGAGAGTATTAAGTTCAGGACAGTGGGCTACTAGTTTGACATCTGGTGTTCTGTCTACCTTTTTTTAAGAACAGGTCAGATAGAAACTTGCTTCCATGCTGTTGGATAGATGCCAAATCAGTGAGTATAGCTTATAAAAGTGATACATAATAGGTATTCTGGAACACAAGCTCTTAGTACATGAAAGGATATCCTCTGGACTAGGAGTCTTATTAGTATCAAGGCTATTGAATATTTTTCTGTCTTTCTCTCAAAAGATCAAAGGAAGCATACTGAGGATGAGTTTATGGACTAATAGACTGAAGTTAGAGGAGAAGACTGATCCCAAGAAGTGTTTTTTTTTTTTTAAATTTTGAACTCATCCATCAGGATGAGGGAGAGATGTAAACATAGTATGGCAGATGGTTTTCCCCTATGAAGTCTGCTTTATATTTGCTGATTTTGAATTTTTTTATAGGCTCTAGTATAAGCTGAGTGAGAAACTTAAGTTTTTAGCTTGAGTCATTCACTGTATGCCATTTTTAGCTTGGACAAGGGTTGAAGATTTTGAGTGGAATAGGGAATAAAGACGCTCTTCCCAGCAAGAATAATTTCAGTTATTATGCAATAATTATCAATAGAATAAGTTATATGAAGTATTTTATTAAGCATACAATTTTTGCCTTAGTATCTAGAGCAGGAGTATCAAACTCAATTGGACTGTGGGCCATTTGCTATAAAAGTGTATCTCAAGTGGGCTGCAAAAAATTTTTGACTAAAGAAACCTTCACTAATTAGAATCGAAGGGAAGTGAAAGAATGAGTATAAATAAATTGGAAAATTAATAACAAAAATTTTATTTATTCTACGTTATTACAAGACATAAAATAATAGTATAATGATTATGACAAGTAAAAAAAAAAATAAAGAATATTTTTATTATATTTGTATTGCGGGAATAAAAGGCGTTAGCTGAATTTTTTAAAATTAATATTTACAATAGATGGCATTTAAACCAAATTAAACCAAAATTAATTTTATTGTTGCTTTGCATTAGAGTTAGTGAGTGCACTCACATGTGCAACATATGGTTTTGCTTGAGTCTAAATAGCATGGTTATTGTGGGAGGAGACATGTGATTCATTAGTTAGTGCCTTGTTTATCTCAGTTGTCTCTAATTGCACTAAAGAAATATATTACACAGGCAGCAAATGTCTTTGTACTTTATTCAGTGATACAACAAAACTACTTGTTTACCGTGGGGAGCGAGTTATCGCCCCGACTTGAAAGTGGTTAAACTTTATTTTCATGTGCGATGTATATACAAAACTTTAATTTTTTTTTCCGTAAAGTAAAATCAGGGGTGCGAGTGATATGCAAGGGCAAGTTATATTTGAGTAAATACGATATTTCTGTTTTATTATAAAAAGCAACTTTTTTTATTTTTATTTTTTTTTCTTGAGGCATCATGAGCTGTAAGAAATTGCTTTGGGCTGCATGCAGGCCACCAGTTTAACACCCCTGATCTACAGCATCTTCAGTATGACTTTCAAAGTAAACAATTAGAATTTAGAATAGATGAAGACTCAACAAAGAAAACATGAGGTTACACATACATGACAGTGGCACAGTCAAAAATTTGCTAAGGTCCTACCAATATAAATTGATAAATTTAAACTAATAATAAATTAAGGAAATTTTTGACTATGGCATGTGTGGGGAAGAATTATTTCCCATGGGAGGGGTAACATCAGACCATACCATGAAGCAGATCTTCACGACTTTCATTGTGTAAACATTCCATGAGCTAATTGCTTTTGTGAAGGATCTTTTTTTTATAAAGGATGTGGCATATTTTGGAGATAAATATTCTGCTAGTCCAGACTGTTTTGCTCATGAAATTTAATGTTGGTCACTATGAACAATTGCCAATCTTGTCTGTTTGGCTAAAATATGATAACCTACATTGGCATGGTATTTGATGGGCTCAAGACTGTAGTTCATCTTTTGAAGAGTCCAAAAAAAAAAAACAGAAATCCTGTTGATATGGTGGAAGGACACCTGGCAGTGAATGGATTTAAGCAATTTGACTATTCCTTCAGAAACAGCCTTAATATAGTTAATGAATGTTAACGTAATGTTTGCCAAAGCCAAAGGAAAGTGGATTTATAATTTATTTCTCAAAATATCAGAACTTTAGTAGAGTGCATAGAGTGAGCTCAATGTACAAGACTCGTAATGGCACCAGATTTTTGAAGATGTTTTGGAAAGAACCTCTGAATGTTAAGTCTGGTATGCCTTTTCTTTCTAATAATGGAGAAATGAAGGATACCATCTGGCTGGCAAAGAAGGGGATCTAAAAAGGCTATCTGGTGATCTCCTGCATGAATGGATGCAGTGGTAGACTCTGTTAATCTTTGTAGTGAAATCTGAGCAAACCATGCTAAACTACAAGGATTGATTTTGGATTTATGGCCAAAGCAACTGAGGAACTCCAAGGATATCATATGGACCATCTGTGTTTCTACCTTCAGTTTTCTTGTAATGTTCATTCTGATGTGAAATAGCCAGCATGGATGACAATCATTAAGGCAAATAATATCTGCAAAAAAAAAAAAAAAAAGTCTTTCTGGATGAAGTCCAATATTTTAGAGAACATTAGTAAATAGAAACCCAGTGTGTCTGAGCTGGATAAGAGATCACTGGGGAGACAAAGGCCACGAGATCCTTTCTTTGATACAAGAACTATTCTTAATAAATGAAGAGGATTTTCCCTATGAACACAAAGCAATTTAGAAAGTTGTTTTACAATTTTGTAGCAAGGAGAACCAAAGGAGTGTAATTTCATTTATTATGTCAGAGCAAGTGCTTGGATCAGGAGAGCGGAAGTAGTAATCAGATCTTGAATGAGAGTTACAGAAATCTCGAAGATAAGCCCACTTGGTACCATAAAACATGAGGCTGAGATTGGCTGGTAGAGTGTTGATCTCTGTAGAAAAAGAAACATGGACATGTCAGTTGTACCAACTGTTGAGCTACCATTATTGGTATCTTTGAAGGGAGAGCTAGTTAAGAAAAAGTCCAGGGTGTTGGAGAATGATAGGGATTATTTAGAATTCAGTAAGTAGGTTTACGTTATTCATTAGATTATTATTGGTAGAAACAATTTGGTTTTTGTGAGAAATTTGTTAACTGCAGTGATGCATATTTTTTTATGTTGTCTTTCATGTTAATATATTTTAAAACATTTATAGAGTAGGGGCATACAGATCCACTAGGTGGTAGATGACCTTCAGCACTTCATGCCCCTGTGCTCTAGGGACCTGAAGTGGTGAAGGGTTATGTTGGCTTCTAAAGCAAGGATTCCAGTCTCTGTCCCTCCCTCTCTTCTCCATGCAGGGTACGTGATTCAATTCAACATGCCAAACATACTTAGAGACCCAGATCCTCCTCCCTTTCGCTTGTACATTTGTTAAAATGGTGGTACTGCAGGCTGATCACATGATAATATACAGTCTGAAACCTATCAGTAACTAGTCAGGAGGCTTCCTGGTTAAGTGGTGCATAATACTGTCGCCACATACTCTTCCATGTCATGCTGCCTGGAGAGGGAGTCCAAATAGTGGTATGTTGGAAGCACTGTCAAGATCATGGCATGGCAAGGAGTCTGGTCGCTCTCTGTGGAAGGAAATAGACTTGTATTCATGAGTCTATCACCTTCCTCTGACTCTCCCCACTTAATTCTTTCATCTAGCAATAACCCAAAAATGAAACAAATGATGACAATGCTTCAATCAAAATAAATCTCACTAGCCAACCAATTCATTGAAATCATTCCAAACATACCAGAATTCCTTCCAAAACAAAATTGCTTTTGCATCTACTTTACAAACATCTGTTGAATAAATTCCAACATAAGCAGCATTCATCTCCATTTACAGACATCCAGGCCAGTTTACATCAACTACATTTGACCTTCAGTGCTCCAATTAAACTCTTCACTGTTCATTTCACCACAAGGATGGCACTTAAGCCTTTGTGCACTCTGACATTGGCTGGCAGAGAATGCTAACTTTAGAATCCCCCTGCTTTTAGCTTCCTCTGATACAATGTTTTTCTGCTTCACTTATTGTCATTCTTATGCTGCATTTATTGTTCTCCAAAAACCACTCAGACCTCTTCGCATTTCTCTCCATGAAGCTCAACTATCCAAACAGTGAATTGATCTTCCTACATGATCTCAATATCCACTACTCCAACATTGCTGATCAAGCTTGGATGTAATCTGCAACTTTTTGCTATAAGCAATTATCTGCCACGAATTGTACATCTACCTACCTGAATTCCTGATAATCTGCTCCACTTTCCCAATACGTTTGATTTTTTTTTAACCAGTTCTCCTTCCAGATATATCTTAGAGGTCACCTCTCCTCTCAGCAACTTAGATCACAACCTTGTGCAAGTTTCCAGTATCACAGAATGCCTCTTCTTCTCACCAGTCCTTAGGCACTATAACAGCATAAAGTGGGATGACCACTTCAAATACTATTCTTCCTTTCCATGGCCCTCACTAAAATTATCCTCACTGACATGAAGGACTTCATCCACCATTCAACTCAAAATTCTTGTCCACTTTTCAACAGAAAATGTATGAAAGCATTTGAAGCTGGGAAAAAAAAAACTCAGCTTACTGCAGGCGGCTTGCATCAAGAAACCTAGCTTCATACTCAGCCTATGCCAAACCAAAGCATGCAATAAATGTAAAACAACTATCGGCAAATCTAAATCCTACTTCATAAAGACTAATTTCAGAAAGCTTGCCCAAATGGAAGCCTTGTCTTCTGCTCACCTGCACTTCCATCTCTCTCTCATCCATATGGTATCGCTGTTACAACACCTAAAGATACAGTTCATCTCCTGGCATCACTCGTTTCATCTGAACTCCTGCGATCTTTAGGCACAAAAACACAAAAGAATACTAGATAACCTGGACACTAAAAAAATCTTCTGCTCCAGTGGCATCTCTCCTTTTGTACTCAAATGTTGTGCTCTAGAGCTAATACCTGTCCTCTAATGTTTCTTCAATCTTCTACACTCATTTGGTATCTGTCCCAACACATGGAAGTAAGCATATATCCAGCCCATTCCAAAAAAGCTTACTGTCCAACTACCGACTAATTGCCATTACCATCAATCCTCCATACGAATGGAGAAAGTTATCAGCAGTCATCTTCTTTGCTACCTAGAACTCACCAGTTCATCAGCAAGCACCAGTATGGATCCTGCCAATCCAGATCGACAGCTGATCTCTTAGCTACATTGCCCACTACTGCCATGGAAAGGTTTGGAGAAAGGAGAAATATGCACTGTTGCCCTTGACATTTCCAGGGATTTCAATCATGTTTAGCATTAGTCTGTGTCTTGGTGGAAACACTCTCTCTTCGAGCTTTGTCACCAATGTAGGAGTGCCTCAGGGCTGTGTTATATCACTTACCCTCTTTCTCTTATACATACATGACCTACTCTTGATCACCACCAATCCTATCTACAACTTTGTTGACAGTAGCAGACTCCATTCATCCTACTCCTTCAGTAAACCATATAGTTGTAAGACATTGAGAGCATCAATATCATCTCTAGCCTTAAACATTGATCTGTGTACCATCCTTCAATGGGCATGAGGACAGTGTGATCACCCTTCAATGCCACCAGAATCCTGCCTTCTCTCTCTCTATCGCAAAGGGACCTCAGCTCTCTTTCACTTATTCTCTGTAATACACACAGGCAGGATCAAATCTCTCTCTTTTTATTGACATTTATCTCCAGTCTTTCCTGGCATAGACATATCACATCAATAGCTTTCTCAGCCTCTAAAAAATAGTCTTTCTGATTTAGATCTGTTTTATAGGATTAAGGTTTTTCTTTCCATTGGATCTGGTGATCTGTATCCATGGCTTGGACTGCCACCTTGAAATGACTGTGATGTATATGAAGGACATATTTTGTGTTCTATACTAATATTAAAAATTCTTGTTTGTCCAAAGCATTTAAACTTGCAGGACAAGGAACACTGCTGACCAGAGGATGGTCCAGATGGTGTAGTGAATATTTACATGAGCAGATGAGGATGACTAATTTTTGGTAAGGCCTAAAGGAGGTTTGTATATTATACTTTTTTTTTTTTTTAGGCATAGGTGATGGTAATGGTGTTTTTGTTCTTAATTTGGATGTGGGGTTGAGCTCTGTTGGGTTGAAGGGGAAGCCATCGGCTAAATATCTGTCCCAAATGTGATTGATTTCACTGGAGAGGTTAATGCGATCTTAACAAATGGTTCTAGCTCTGTTTGATAAGGTTTTGATACCACCATACTGTTAGGAAGGGGGTAGTGGATGTGCCTTCCATTCGGCTGGGTTTTCTGTGAACTGAAAAGGATCTGTTGGGTAACTAGAGTTTCAGAGAAGGACAGGCATTTTATCGTTTACCTTTTCCAATTTGAAACAGATCCCTGGGTGTTGGCTGTTGAGGTGTGCTAAAAAGGTTTCTAAGACATCTTGCCCATGTGGCCAAATTGTGGGTTTGAGGGAGAGCAAAGTTTAGGGCCATATATTCAAACTGTTCTATTTAAAGATTGGTGGGAGGTGTGTGTGTGGGGGGGTGAAGCTGTGTGCTTTCAGTCTACTTGTAGTTTTTTCTCTTCCAGGTAAAATAACCTGTGTACATGATTTCTGAGGTTTCTTTTAGGGGTAGAGTAGTGAAATAGGGAGGCTATATCAAACCAACCATGATGACAGTTGGTTTTAGACGTCTGTTTTTTTTTTCATTAAACATCAACATGAGCGATAAACAACGATCAAGCATCCATACTGATTTTAGGGGCTGTAGGAATGGTCTATTATAGTGGATAGTGTGCACTAACCAATTTCATTTAACATAAATTTGTGCCTTTATAATGGTTCTTTGGTCAGGACTTTCAATAGCTTATTGTAGTGATTCAGTGAGTTTTGACAGTCTTAGCTGCAGTGAGAGTTGACTATCTTCGTGTAAAGCTGATGTTAAGTGAAGTATATTATAGATTGGATATTCAGCTGAGAGATTCCATACTTATTTTTTTCTTTATAAGTTTTGATATTTATGTGTTAAATTATTAGACATCATTGTTTCAAAAAATAATAATTCTTTTTGTATGTAGCACTGAAAAAATGGATGAACAAGCAGGTGTGACTAAAGTTACAGGCGAAGTGACCAAAGAATATGAACATCAGCTATCTCCTGAGGAGCAGGAAGAGTTGAGACAGAAGCAGGCTAAAGAAGAAACCAGAAAAAAAGATGAATTTATTCGAAAGGAACGAGATCTACAAGCACAGATCCAGAAACTTCATGCCACTTGTGTACCTTTAGTTGGTAGAGATCGTGCATATCGTCGATTTTGGTTAATAAATTCTATTCCAGGTTTATTTGTTGAGCATGATGATCCTTTTGCAGGTCCATGCTTACCACAGCCGACACCAAGTAATGCTGACTCTAGCCATCATTCCAGTGATGAATTACCACTTTCTTTAGTGAAATTTTTACAGCGAAATTCTGATGACAAGAGTACAAATAGTGATAAAGAAAATGAGTCCATAGATGGTATGCACCTGCAGACAAATGATTTAAGTTCAGGATCCATAAAAATTCAAAAGTTATTGGGTGACTCAAATTCATCTGTTGATATTTTCAAAAAAAACATTTTGGATTCTGAAATGTTTGTTCATGTTCCTCAGGTGATTTTGCAAAAACTTGATCATAAACAGACGGGTGAACTTCAGAGTAATGTGTATAACTCTGGCAAAGCATCTGCTGTAGCTTCTAATCATAAAAATCAAGTATTTGGACTGTGTACTGCTTCTCCCCCAACTTGTTCTGTACATACAGCCAATGACCTTAGGACTAAATGGAGTTTTTATTATACAAAAGAAGAATTAGATGCTCTTATTGCTTCTTTAAATCCAAGAGGCTTTCGTGAAGGTGCACTGAAAGAGGTTCTAATATGTGAAAAAAAGAGACTGGAAGAACTTTTTACAAAATGCCCTGGACATTTATTAAACAGTAGACTAATACAACCTCCACTTCAGCAGGTTGTGAGAAAATCCCAAAGGCTTCAAGGACAGACACAATCAGAATATTCTGGAATTGCTCCAGAAGTTGCCTTAGAAACGACCTTACGTGATGCGATACTTGAAATGGAAGAAAGAATATATGCTGGTAGTCTGGGAGCAATCAAAGTGAGTAGTATTAGTGTTTTTGATGTGTATGTTTATTTGTCAAAATTTTTATGTTAATTTATGTTCATCCCTTTATCTTAACATGCATGTGTGCATAAGATTGTGAAATGAGTTACTATGAAATGGAACGTTCTGGATATATTTTGTTCCTTATATAGTATTTATACAAGTATAATATATTCTCTTCAGTGAATTTTTAACTGTTCTCTATATGTAAGTAGCTTAGTTGTGAAGATATTTCATATAAACATGTTTATTCTTGGATAAACGTTTTAATATGAAATATCTTCACAACTAATCTGTTTACGTATAGAGTACAGTTGATTCACTTGAGAGGATATATTTGGTAAATTCTTGTTTTCTTCTTGCCTTTACCTTAGCACTAGCATAAAACATTGTCACAAAACATCTTTAAATCCCATAATGTACAGTACGCTCTTCTCAAGCACTTATAATGCTTTTCATCATTATGAGTCATTATACCAGTTGAAATTTTTTCAAAAACCTGTTGCTACAGTTCCAAAGTCATGGTGTATTATCTCTGGGACTTTGGTTGTTCTTTGCTGACTTGAGTACTTTCCATAATTCTTCTATTACAACTGGTAGTTCTGTATCAGCCTCATCCAAATATTGCAGAGGATTTGTTTGTTTGGTTGCCTGTGTATAGGTACCTTTAACATCACTACATATTTTCATTATTTCTTCTCTGCTGCGTATTATATTCCTTTCTTTCATGCTCACGCAGTGATCAGAATACATTATGGAAAATTATGGAGACGACTACCGTGTTAGAGCAAAACTTTAGTTTAATATAAACCAAAATGAACACTCGACATTTCGACTTTCATATCAAGGCCATCATCTGGAGCATACACATATATACAGAGAAACAAGCTGCACTACAATCTACATGGTTTGCTAAAGTTACTGACCAACCATTACAACAATTATTGGCCTGACCTCTGGTGAAAGACACGGTCGACAAACTTTAAACACATTCCTCAGCCACCTGAACAAACAGCATGAATGCATACAATTTTTCTATTGAAATTGAAAATCAGAATTCGCTCCTGTTCCTGGTCACGCTAGTCACTCATCTTTCCTCAGGCAGTCTATCCTTTGCAGTTTACCTCAAATCAACACATGCTAACTCATAACACCAACCATCGCTAAAATTTGGGGTCATTAACACCCTTAAAAAACAGCTATAACAATTTGCTCTAATCAACGAGCTCTTAAACAAGAATTAAAGATTATTAGCATGTTATAGCCATTTATAAATAATGGCTATAACAAAAATACTATTAATAAAGTTCTTCATAAAACTTCACCAAAAAAGAATATAGATTACATAATAAAAAACCATAGCCATCCCATACATTAAAGGGTTATCAGAAAAAATCAATAGAATCCTACACCATTATAATCTCAGCGCCACTTTTAAACCACCTATAAAATTAAAAAAAAACATTCAACTCCTCTAAGGATCCTCTCCTCCCATTGGCACATCCTAGGGTTTGTTGCATCAACTGCACCTGTAACTTACCTTATATTGGTGAAACTGGATGTACAATCCCTATACGTAAGAAAGACACATTAAATAACAATTTTGGTGAGCAGGGCCTCTCAAATCAAACTCTCAACATTATACAAAAACCTGGTATGAAAGAAAATTTAAAGAAGCCTGTGAAATTCTGATTAACTACCCTAATCTCAAGAATAATGGTGGCATAATTTGGATGGCATATATTCAGCCTACTTAGTATGTATGTAGCATACTTTAGGACTTGAAGCAATTTTCAGCTTTTGTTGGAAACTATTCCATGCCAATTGGTTAAAATTTATATGTATAATCACAGTTTTTTTTATATATTTATTTATTATTATTTATATATATATATAAATATATATATAAACATGTTGCTCTCCAGCCCCATTTAATTTTGTAACCTAATAGATAATAATAATAGGACTCTAGCGTTGATGTAGTAGAGGGATTTTGTTTGTTTTTTTCACCAGAGGTCAGGCCAATAATTGTTGTAATGGTTGGTCAGTAACTTTAGCAAATCATGTAGATTGTAGTGCAGCTTGTTTCTCTGTATATATGTGTATACTCCAGATGATGGCTCTGATATGAAAGTCGAAATGTCGAGTGTTCATTTTGGTTTATATTAAATTAAAGTTTTGCTCAAACACAGTAGTTGTCTCCATAATTTTTCATAATGTATACTATTCCTTCTTAGTTTTTCAATTTTGGAATCCATTTTTCCTTCTATGTAACCCACGTTTTAACATTTTCAGAGATTTTTTTTGTACAGCTTTCCTTCAATTATAGCCTCAAATTTTTCTTTATGGATTGTTATATCTTTACCTTGTATGTTTTTTAATAACTTACAAACTCTCTCTTAATGTTTATATTTATCCTTGCTCTCACTAACCTATAATCACTATCATAATTAAACAGGTCGATAACAGATATAGTATTTCCATATTGTTCACAGTAATATCAGTTTCGTTAAAAACTTCTTCATTTGATTCTCTGGCTCCATTTTCGTTTAGTTTACTTTTTCACCATCAAATTCCTGACATGTACACTCAACGGGTGTACAGGATATGATAGTACTACATGAAAAATGTACATCATTACTAACTTCCTATCTACAATTTTCCTCCAAATCAGTCTGTTACTTGTCAAGACCCCAACATTATCAGATCTTATATTTCTATCGTCTAAGGCACTTTGTACCATATCGATCCACCCATAGGTCTTCCTCTGGGTCGTTTTCCTGCTAACCTGCCAGAGAACACTTGTTTTGCTAATCTTTCCTCACCCATTCTGTTTAAGTGACCATGCCATCTGAGATTAGCTTTGCTAACGCATTCCTGAATATTGACAATATCAAGTTCTTTCCTAATATCCTCATTTTTAATATGATATTGCCATTGATGCCATCTGTTCACGCCTCTAATCTTTCTCATATCTGCGGTCTCTATTCTTTGGTCAAGTGTTTTACTTCTGACCCAGCTCTCAGATCCATAAGTTAAAACTGGTTTGAACACTGTCTTGTATACAGCTAATTTAGTGTTCCGACTAATTTCTCTCTTATTCCATATGAATTTATTCAGTTGACTTCCTACCATACCAGCTTTGTTGATTCTGTTGTCTATTTCTATATTTAATTTACCATCTTCACTAAAAATCGTGCCTAATATTTTACTTGTTCCACAGGTTCCACGTTCACAGCACAGTTGACATTTTCAACAATTCTACATATTTTCATTGTCTTTGTCTTTTTATTGCTGACCTTCATACCATATCTATTACAACAATTATTCAATTTAGTAAGGGAAACTTGCAAACTTGTAGTGGGTTTATTTAGAACTATAACATCGTCCACATAAAGCAAAGAGCTGACATTAACATCTCCAATTTTGATATCATGTTTAATACCACTTGCTTTCATAATGTGATCGATATAGATAATGAATAACAGAGGGGATAATGTACACCCTTGTCTCACACCAGATTTAACATTAAACCATCTTCCTGTACTCCCTTCAATTCTAACTGCCGACTTATAACTCAAATAAAGACTATGAATTGCTTCATATAATGCCCCATTGGCATTATATGAAGCAATTCATATAATGTACTCATATAATCAACTGTAACTTATTGAATAGCTTCTCTCCTGGCACCTTGTCATATGTCTTTTCCAGATCAGTAGAGAAATACCTCTGTAATTCTCACATTCAGTTTTATTTCACTTTTTATATATAGCTACTATTAGAGCTCTACTCCAATCATCGGGAATTCATCCCTCTGTCCAATCTTTCTGAACTATGCAGTGCAGCCACTGTAAGACTTTTATACCACCATACTTAAGCATTTCTGGTCAAATATCATCTTCTGCTGTCTTTCCACATTTCAAGCCTTTGATGGCTTTTTCTACTTCAAGTATGGAGTTTTTTACCACTGTGCTACTGCTTGTTTCATTTAGCAATTTTTCGAAGTAATTACTCCATACATCAAGGATATCTTTTTCTCCCATTTTCATGTCACCGTTATCATCTCTAACTCCTTTTATAGCACTCTTTCCTCCATTTCTAAGCTTCTCCAACAACCAACTTCTTGATATTTATTTTCTATGTTCTTGCCAAAGTCCTCCCATGACTTTTGTTTAGCTAGTTTTACACAGTGTTTCGCTTTGTTAAATTTTCTCTGTATTCTCTAAGAGCAAACGCTGACATATTTGCCAGGAACTTTTGATGTGCTTTCTTCTTTTCCATCACCCTCTTTAACTTCCTGTGTCCACCATGGAGTTCTGATTTTTCTGTCCTTGCAGACAACTTCACCACATTCCTCTCTGGCTGAATCAATCAGGGTTTTCTTCAAGGCTTGCCACTGAATCTCCAAGGTTTGTTTCCTGTTCTCAAACTCTTTCATTTTTTCTTCGGTAATGTTCGTGTATTTTACTCTACAGTTCACATCTGAGAGCTGCTGAAATTTTATTCGCTTTAAAACTTTCTTACATGTTATTCTTTTCAATATGAAATTCAATTTTATCCTGCTCAAGACTAAATAGTGATCATTTCCAATTTCAAATCCTCTGTACACTTTGGTGTCCTGTACCAGGGAGAAAACATCACTATCAACAATAACATAGACAATGAGACTTTTCTTATTCCATGCTTCTTCTCTCCATGTGAATTTGTGCACATTTTATTGTTGGAACGCGGTGTTAGTAATAATCAGTCCATGTCTTGAGTAGAAATCCAACAGGTATTTGCTATTATTATTAACTTTGCTCTTTTCTCCAAATTTTCCCAAAATATTTTTGTATGTCTGACAATCATTTCCTACTCTGCTATTTAGATCCCCAACAAGGACCAACTTTTCCTTTTTCATTGTGTCAGTTGCTTTTTCTAAAGCATCAAAAAATTCCTCCACTTCTACCTTAGTAGAACCTTCTGTGGGACCATAGACACAAATAAGTCTTATTGGCCAGTTCCCCATTCTCATATTTGCCCACATTACTCTACTCGAGACTGCCTGCCATTCAAGAAGATTAGCCTCGTATTTTGTGTTGAATACTATGGCTACTCCTTCTTTTCCTTGATTGTCATTGCCTGAATATAACATTTTGTATTTATTGCTCAGAAAGATCTCACCAGTTTTTGTCTTTTTAGTTTCAGTCACCCCTATTATGTCAATCTGCTACTTATCTAATTCTTCAACTAGCTCCATTTCTTTGCCATTCAGACTACTTATGTTGATAGTACCTTTAAAATCATGTTGTACCATCATTTAAAAAATGATGGTACAACATGACAAAATTTCATGCCGGCATAGGCGTCGCCCGGTTAAACAAGGTCCCCCTTGTTTTCGCCAGGGAACCAGGGCAGACAGTGAAAAGTCAGCTAGTGGATCAAATCTGAAAGCAGCACACCCCAATTCAATATCACCAGAGTTAAAGGTGTGCTTTCAGATTTGTTTCAGTAGCTGACTTTTCGCTGTTCGCCCTGGTTCCCTGGCGAAAACAACGGGGATCCTTGTTTAACCGGGTGATTCCCCAGCCAGAATGAAATTTTGTCATGTTGTAATTTGGTTGGCTAAATCCCAAATTTTCAGCCCATCCTCATTCGTTCAGTATCCAGGTAGATACCCAACAGGGTGCACCACGAGAAGGCGAGGATTGGACATTAGGTCAGAAGCCCTGGTCTGTTCTCCGCATTCCTGTGTAGGCTATGTGGAGGTCTCCTCTCTGTTATACAGCTTTGATCCTTAAGCATCCCTAGTTTGCTTTTTAAAGAAAGTATTTCCTATATACAATCCCTGATTGCAAATTCAAGAAGTCTTTGTTTTCTATTGTTTCTTTAGCCCATGCCTTGCACGTAAAGCAGTTAGTCTTAGATTACAATTTTTCAGTAATGTATACTATCTCTGAAAGTTTAAAAGTTTTTTCACTTGGTTATACTGTAAATTAAAGATGTCAAGAAATAATGTTCTTGGTTTCATCCTTTATCCAAGTGCAGAGTTTGCACGTTAAGTAACTTCACTACTAGGCTACTTGTATATAGAGACAAATGACTTCACATCAGTTGCCTCAGTATCCCATAATGCAAGGCACATATCCTTACAGACATGTATAATGGTATGCATTATGGGAAGGGCCACTGACTAGACTGGTTTCAACCTTTATTGAGGCCTCATCAGTGGGAGCCACACCCAGAAGAGATACCAAGGTTGAAGTAATGCAGAAGTCACATTTCTATATACAAATAGTCAAAAGTGTGTCACACCTTATTACTAAAATACTCTGGATTAGAGATAGACATTGAAAGTTTTTTTTACTTGGTTATACTATAAATTAAAGATGCCAAGAAATAATATTCTTGGTTTCATCCTTTATCCAAGTGTAAACAAACAAAGTTTACAAGTGAAGTTATTTCATTGTATATTATTTTTACCAACAACAGAAATTTGAATTTTAAAAAGGCAGCTGTAGAAGGTATATTTCACTAGAGATGCTCCGAAATGAAGAATAAAAGTTTTATGGCTCCTGTGCTGATTAATTCAGGTCAAATTCTAGATAATTTACTCATATTTAAAATAAATAAAGAAAGAAAGGGGGGGGGGTGAAGATTATGGTGGGGGAAGTGTTCCTTGTAAGATTTATGCACAGAAAAGTTAAGAAAAATTGATTTAGAGAAACTAGAAAAAAATAACAGAACTTCAGCAAAATAAGAATTATCAGAGTCATTTCTGTTTTAAGACTAATAGTTAAGAAACTTTGGGATATAACAAGGATCTTTATTTAAGATGTATAATTCTGGCTAAGGTATAGGATTCTTGTGTAGAGGCTTAAGTGCTGTGAGGACATTATGTTGGAGGTTTAATGGATTTTTTACAACACTCAAAAAGAATTAAAATAGAATTTAATACTTCCTATATTTCGTCCTAGTCACTAGGACATCTACAGGGATTACAAAGACAATTAATGTAACATGCACACAAAAACTTACAATACTAAGCCCAACCACGTGGGTGACAATAAAGTCCTATCTAGGTGGAGCGCCCTCTAAGGGCAGTTGTAGAATGTTGGAGGTTTAATGGATTTTTTACAACACTCAAAAAGAATTAAAATAGAATTTAATACTTTTACAACTGCAACTGCCCTTAGAGGGCGCTCCACCTAGATAGGACTTTATTGTCACCCACGTGGTTGGGCTTAGTATTGTAAGTTTTTGTGTGCATGTTACATTAATTGTCTTTGCAATCCCCGTAGATGTCCTAGTGACTAGGACGAAATATAGGAAGTATTAAATTCTATTTTAATTCTTTTTGAGTGTTGTAAAAAATCCATTAAACCTCCAACATAAGGTATAGGATGAAAGTAGACATATTGAACCTATAAAACAAGTAAAATATTTAGGCACAGATTTTATTGAAGTGGTAAATTAAATATAGAAATAGAATAAACAAGGCTTGGTAACAAATTAGGTATAATATAAGCCCTTCCCTACTCTGTTTATTGGAGGCCTGAAGAGGCTTGAAAAAGTTCCATGTTTCCTGACTATATAAAAAATAAAATAAAATTGATAAAAATAGGGGAGGGGAATCCGTATCCCACCCACACTACAAAATGTACAATAGGTTTGCAAATAATGTTGGGAACAACAAAATAAAATATACATATAGACCCAGTTGAAAGCCTTGGAGATATTAAGTAAAACCACTTAGAATTTACCAAAATTTTCCCATATTTATCCATATATGGATGACATAGGTGAGCAAATCCTCTGTTTTGAATGCGTTGGTGAAATCCATACTGGCAGTCATTTATTAGTTAAAAACGTGTAAGATACCATTAGAGTTGGGTGATGATAGTCCTTTCCATTAATTTTGAGAGGACTGCAGTCAGAGAGATTGTGCAGTAGTTTTATGGTGAGATTTCTTACCCCTTGATGATAGGGTGGATGTGTGCTAATTTCCAGATTAGATGTCAGCAGAGTAATCACTTTTTTGTTATCTAATTTGGGCAAAATCCAATCATTTTTTAGTGAAAGGAGGCATTGAGTGCTGGGTGTTTAGAATGGTTGGGGGGGGGGGTTAACAAAATTATCTATGTAGGTATTTGAGTAAAAGTATGATGCCAGGAGACTAGCTTTTTCTGTTGGTGATGATGCAGTGTTGGGGAAAGTTGTGGCCAAATGCTTTGGGCAGCAGACCAGAATGTACTGGTGCCATTTGGGCATAATGTAAGTTTCTACTTACATTATGCCCAAATGGCACCAGTATTATTACAGTATTGATGCATTGATAATTTTCTTGCAGCTGCTTTGGATGTTCCATGATTTTTTAACTATTTGTCTTAAAGTGAAAATCTGATCATTGCAACCTCTATTTGGCCTAATCCAGCTTGTTCTTACCAAACTTCTCTTCCACAATTTTTCTTAGCCATTTCGTATAAATCTTACCAGAAACACTCAATAGAGAAATTCTCTTGTAATTCTCCCATCCAGTTTTATTTCCTTTTTATAGATGAATATACAGCAATCCCTCAAGTAGTGCTCCTAATGAGTTCCTTAAAACAGGCGCACTAATCGAATATAATAACCTGTGGGAAAAAGTATAATTCGTTCCTCAAATTTCTTTTCAGAACCTTAATTTTTTTATAAAAGAATTAAGATATGTCTCAAGGCCTAATTAAAGGAAAACCATGAAGCTGAAAGACAATAAAACATATTCAGAATATAAATTTTATTATTCTACTTCTTAACAAAGAATTGAGCTAACATAGTTTGGCAAGCATTTTGTTTCTTTTTTTCATACAACCCACGGTATGGCCCAATTGCCTCTTCTACTCTTCTGCAAATTTTACTGCCCTCTCTCTTCATCAGGGTCAGCCTCTAAGCATTGTTGCTTAAAAACTTTGATTCTACGAAAAATATTTTCAAATTGTTTCTGTGAAATCTCTTTTGGCTGACTATCAGTGGTTAAATTTTCTTCATATTCATGAAGTTCATGCCTGATGTTGGCAATTTTCTCAACAACATTATCCATTTCATTTGAAAAGCTTCCAAAATCTTTTGCACAATGTGGAAGAATGTGCTTCCAAACGGCTCGCATATTGCTAGCAGTAATTCATTCCAATATTGATGAATATTTTCAATAGCAGATTTAACATTAAATTTCTTCCAGACTTGTACTAATGTCATAATTCTCACCAGATGTTGCTTCTATTGCCTGTTTAAATGTTCTTCTTGGGTAGTATGCCTTAAAGGTTGCGATAATCCCCTAGTCCATAGATTGTATGAGAGAAGTTGTATCTGGCGGTAAAAATTTGGAACATAGTATGCATGGAAGTTGTGTAGTATGCCATTAAAAATAACTTTGTAAAATGTTTTAAATCGATAACTAAATTATTTTATTTCATTCTGGTGAGTGATTTTTTAAAATAGTTAGCCATAAAAATGTATAGATGGAAAATTTTTAAAATCTGTAATATTTATTTTTAAGATGTATATGGGCACACCAGTCGAATTTAGGTATCGAAAAAAAATGACACAGTAATCAAGGGATTACTGTACTATAAGAGCTCTACTCCAGGTGATTTGGAATTTTATCCTCTGACCAGGCCTTCTTGAATTATGCAGACTAGCATAATTCAAGCCATTGTAAAACTTTTATATCTCCATGTTTGACCCTTTCTATTTGAACTTCATCTATCCTAGCTGCCTTTCCACATTTCAGGTTTTTGATGGCACAAAATAGGTCTCATTGTGCAGTTCCCCATTCTGATATTGTCTGTTTTACTTTATTTGATACCCCCTGCCATTCAAGATTATTATTCTCATATTTAATATTGAATACTATAGCTACTCTTTTGTTTCTTTTATCAGCAGTGCATGAATATAACATCTCGTATTTGTTGCTCAGAAAAATTTTACTTGTTTTTGTCTTCTTCATTTTAGAAATGCCTATCATGTCGATCTCGTACTTATCCAGTTTTTCTGCTAGTTCCATTTCTTTTTCATTGATGGTGCCAATCTTGAATCTGATGGCCCTGGGTTGTCATTTGTTCCAGTAGCTGACTTTTTCTCTCTGTTTGCCCTGATTCCCTGACAAAAACAATGGGGGGGGGGGGGGTTGTTTAACCAGGCAATACTCCAGCCAGCATGAAATTCTGTCTTGGTGCAGCTTTGACCCTCTCAATTGAAATCTCAAGGAATGCATATAAAAATATTTTATCTGTCCTCATGTGGTGTGAATGTATTATTGTGGATCCTCCAGGAAGTACAATGATTCATTGAAGTTAAGTGGGTCCCGTTTATTTACTCATGTCTGGATATCTGTTATATATATATATATATATATCCTTGAATACATTCACAACACCTGATAGTAGCCCATTCTGCACTAAGCACACCCTTAGCTTCTGGGGGATAAGTTCCGTCTCCAACTCTTTAAGCTGAAAACTCACTTATTTGTACTCTAAGATCCCCTTGTAAACATGTTAGTTAGTAGGTTGATATATCTTCTCTCCTTTGTGTATTCCTTAAGCATTTGAAGATTGTTCCCCAAAATCTGTCCTCACTTGGGTAATTCCATAGACCTGTTACCTTGGTTATCTGCAGCTGGATCTTTTCAGCTCTTGCTACAGAATTCCAGATGTCTTATCAAGACTTTTATTTATTTAGCATATGATGTGCAGATCTCAGGATATTGCATACATATTACATAAAACAACATAAAAACAATTGTAAAAATCATATTAAAAGGGTGCAATAAGTTGAAATGATTAAACATTAAAAATCAGGAATCAGAGGTTAATCTTTAAATCTCGGATCCACTCCAGGAATTCTGGAGTCAGTTTAAAAAAGTTCTCTTTAGTCTGAAAATGAGTAGATAGGGCACTCAAGCACAATGTGATTGATAGTCTGGATCCCACTTCTGCATTCACAGTTTGAAGTATCAGACCATGTCCATTTATACAAGAGATATTTACATCTCCGTTGTCTTGTTCTGATTCGATTTAAAGTGGTCCATGCATATCTAGGTAGATCAAAGCCCTCCAGACGAGATGTTGGATTTGATATGGGAACTTGAAAATTGGAGGTATATTGAAGCCAATACTCTTCCAATGATTCGCATAGGTCAAAGTTCTGGTTGTTCATTTGTATTGCACTCCTCCAGGCAGGGTACTTGGATGTCAATCTTTGTGAGGCATAGAAGGAAATGTCTTGGTGGATAGGCAAGGAACTGTTTCCGATTATTTTTTCCCATAATTTGCTTAGGGCCCTGCGAAGTAAGGGATGGGCTATATTACTGAGAGTTAGGAGCCAATAGCCAGGAGTAGATCTTAGAGCACCAGAGATTATCCTCATAGTTTGATTCAGCTGGACATCAACTAAAGAAGCATGTGTGCTGCTCAGCCACACAGGAGCACAATACTCTGCTGTAGAATAGACCTAAGACAGTGTGGTAATGTGCAGTTTGTTGGCATCAGCATCCCATCAAGTACCAGCAGGTTTATGCATTATGTTATTACGAGTTTTTAATTTTTCAGCGATATTTTCTAGGTGATATTTAAATGTTAAATAAATAAAGCAGTGGGGTGAGAACTCACCCCTGAGGTAGGTCATTTTTAAATCTTAAAGAATTTACTTTTGGATTCATTGAGAGAGATACTTGTATCCATCTATCTGCTAGTATGTGATTAAGTAGGTTGGCTAGTTTTGGTGATGGGATAGTTTCTAAGAATTTTAAAATGAGACCCTCTCTCCACACTGTGCATAGGCAGCAGAGAGGTCCATGAATACCACTATTGTTTTCATTTGTTTTTCAAAGCCATTCTCTATGAAGGTTATCAAAGCCAGTATTTGATCACAACAACTTCTGTCAGGTTTGAAGCCAGCCTGTTCCTGAGGAGTTCTATTATGTATACTTGGAGAAATTCTGCTGTAAGTCATTCTTTCCAGAAGTTTGAGGGTGCTTAGCAAGGCAATAGGACAGTATATTTGGAAGCTATTGTGGGGGTCTTTGTCAGATTTTATGACAGCAATGATTTCAGATCTTTTAAAAATTGATGGAAGCATGTCAGAGTCGAGGATATTATTATCCATAGCAGTAAGCCATTTAATAGTTTTTGGACCACAGTTCTTAATGAATTCAGGGTAGATGTTATTGAGTTCAGCTGCCTTCCCAGTCCTTAGTGAGTTAACTGCATGGGTAAGTTTCTGGGAAGTGAAAGCCTGAGGTAGTGATGATGGTGAAGGATCTGTTTTTTAAGATTTTTTAGTTTTTGTTTCACCTCTCTTGTAGCTACTTTATGTTGAGGATATTTAGTCATTGAAACTATGTACTTTGCAACATGTTTTGGATCTATGGTGAGCAGTTTACCAAAAGTCCCTGTATTAGGGTTTCTAATCAGGGACCAAGCTTTTTGGGCTGGAGTGAGTAAAATTAAAATTGTTCATTGTCTTAATCCATTTGTCTTTCCTCGCATTGTCGAATGACTTCAGTAGCTCAGTGGCTACTATAGGGTTATTATTAGTAGAGAATTCTTTATACAGTCTTTCACTCTCACTGTTCTAGCCTGGGTAACACTAACTAATATAATCTCTCCTAAAACCTCTTGGAATGGTTTGTTTCGCAGCACCAATAATAATGCCAACGAATCTATTGTAGTTGTGCACAGTAGGCTTTATAAATCTTATAACGTATCAACATGTTTCTTAAAAGATTCCCAGTCAGCTTTAAGAAAATTCCACCTAGGTTTTAATACTGTTCTTATGATTGGAATATTTAGGCCTACTTTATAGATCGATGTTGGCTATTTGGAAAATTGTGTAATATTTTCCTAGAGATGGGGATGTGGCTGCCGTTATAGTCTGCAGTACAGAATCACATATCAGAGTTATATCCTCTTTCCCATCTAGAGGAGAGAAAGCTCTGTTTATCTTTGGCATCAAAGATCAGATAGAGGTTCTGATTTTCCATCCAGTTCACTAGTGAAGTGCCATTTAGGTCATGCTCTCTATAGCCCCAAAGGAAGTGATGACTATTAAAATCTCCCAAGATTGTTGCTGGGACATTACTTGATCAAGCCATTTAACTAAGGGAGGTTTATACACATTGGTTATAGTATAACCAGATATTATAATGGAAACGCGGTATGTGTCCTTGCTGATGCTTGGTTCACAGATCTTATAATTTGAAATATCGTTTTTTATATATGTTGCCACGCCATATTTAGGATGGTTTATACTATTAATCACATTATATCCGTGTATTTTCCTTTTCGTTAGTAGGTCTAGATTGTCCTTAGTGTAAGTTTCCTGTATTACAACTACATCTATTTGATGGTTGTTCAGGATCTTAGTAAGAACTAGAGCTATTAACGAGAGGGAAAATTGTTCAGGATATTATGGCTAAGTAAAAATTTAGCTATGTTTTTACCTTCTATATTTAATTGGCATATTTTTAAGAGTGAGCCCCATATTCTTGGTGCTTAGGTCTTCAGTAGGCTTATGTTGGTTATCTGAGAGCCTGTGTCTGTGAGGCCTACTAGGAGAGTACAGAACCATCTGTCACTGTAGACTATTTAGTGTGTTACCCAGGGTGTGCCACGAGGAGGCAGTCTGTGTTACACCTTATCAAGCGGGAGAATGCCTTGGTTTTTCTTACACATTAAGTGTTGTTTTCAACTGTCCAGTTATCAGATTCCTTAATCATCTTAGCAGTATGTGTACTAAACGTTGATTTCCTCTCTACTAAAACCATCTAGACCAGTGGCTTTCAAACTCTTGGGGACGACACCCTTTATGGGGGGGCACAACTCCCACACATATATGATATTCCATCCACTTATTTCATTATGACACTCCATTAAAAACACTTGCAACTTCCATTTATAAATATTTGTGTGTGCCATCAAAAAAACTATACGAACAACTTAATTTTACTAGAAAAAAATACATGCTAAGAAAACTAAAGTTCAGTATTGTTTAATGAAAAGCGGGGGAGGAAGGGTCACAAGAACTTTTTTTTTACAAAAACAAGGGTGTCATCTCTTTAAAAAAAAAAAAGTTTGAAAAAACTGCTAATCTGAACCACAACCAGTATCATTAATATAGAAGTTATTCCAGTAGCGAGGTATAGGAATAACTTGTGTACTATCACCGGGATCTGTGGTAGCACACCACAACTTGTGTACTCCCTTCCTTCCTCTTAGACTCAAGTATCCTATTCTTAATCACTTTTTGGTACCATACCTGCAAACCACTTGCCTATCTATATCACAAATTGATTTTGCATAACCATTTCTCTGAATTTGTATAACTACATCCTGTGGAATTCTATCAAATGCTTAGACAAAATCAAGAAGTACAGTGGTAGATCCACTCTTCTTACCAGCTCTGATGTCACCTTGTTATTAAGGATCAAAACCTACCTTTGTCTATAGACAATAGCATAGCTTGCTATCTACTTATTTTTGTGATTCCTAACCACATTTCCTCAGTAATGTTGTAACTAATAAGATCCTAGGTATAAATAACAAAAAATAAAAGATATAACTAAATGAAGTTATGCATCAAAATTGTTTGAACAAGAATTTTCAAGCATTTCTACAACTCTTGCAAGTCCCACTACATTCTTAACATCTGTATATCTTATTAATTCTTTCCTTATTTTTGCTAACATTGTTCTCCAAATTTTCATTTCCATTGCTTATATTCTTTTTTCCAAATGCATAAAATACAATTAGAAAAGTAGCATCTGTTCAAACTTAAGTAAGAATTCATTCTCTTGAAGGAGACTGCTTTCACTATTAGAAAATAAACATTTTATTTAAAATATAAGTAAGTAAAAAAGCATTGGTCTAATGAAACCTATCTTTTAATCTAGATATCCATCACCAGAAAGCACAGCTCCCAAGTATTTGAAATTATCAGCTTTCCTTAAGTCTTGACTACCAAGACTAGCACCATTAATTTGGACATTTTCTTTACTTAAAACAATGCACTTCCTATTCAACCCACATTCTGTCTCGCACTATTTCATTTGTTCAAGTTAACTCTTCAGATCATCTGTAGGTATGGCAGTTTTGCTTTTCTGGTTATCAGCAGTATCTAGAAATTGCCATTCATCAATAAACCGCAATGGCAATAACATTCCCTTGTCACAATTTATTATTACATGTAAACCGTTATGATCTTTCTATGCCATCTTTTTCTAGCTTGTCAAGGCTTTTATCAATTCCAGAAGTTCCGTGGGTGAACTTTTTCCAGACTCTCTCTTTCAGCTTTAAAGCTAAACTGCTCTTCCATTAGTTGGTCTTTATCCACTTTTTTTTTCACCTATCAAGTAAACTTTGTAACCCACAAACCTTCGACCTATCCTTGTAGGGAGTATTCCGAAAATCTGTCGACATTGTCACTCATTTCTCTCATCCTTTTGACCACCTCCTGTTCCCCAAGAAACCCAGGCGACCAAATCTGTGTGCAGTAGTCAAGATGTGGCTGGATCATAGCCTTATAAAGAGGAATGATAACTTCCTTATCTTTACTTTTTAGCATGTTTTCAAAATGTTAAATTAGCTCAAGTAATTCTTTGAGCTAATTCACCAAATTTTGCGATATGCCCTCTGAACTGCAACTCTTTGTCCACCATTATTCCCAAGTCCTTAGCCTCATCAATTTCCTGCAAACCACTGCCATCAATATGACACCATATGCAACCTTTTCAACCCAAAGTGCATAACCTTACATTTTATAACATTAAATGGACAGTCATTATCTTTTGTCCACAATGCCAATTTATTTAAATCCCACAAAATATCTACATCACCTTTATCAATTGTTAATCTCTCTCCAGTTCTGCATCATCAGCAAACAACTGAATATCCCCCTAAATCTTTCCCTATGTCATTTATATACAAATTAAAGAGTTGTGGCCCTAATACCATTTTTCTTTATTATGAGGATTAACAAAGTTAGCTTTGTCGAACTTGTGTAAATTCAACCCAAGCTCTCACTCCCCCCCTTGTTAACTATTTTCTTTGCATAGCTCTTTCTTTTGTTGAAAACATTTCAGTTGTGTAATCTTTATAAGTTTTTAATTGCTTTAACTCTCGTACCATTACCGTAATTCCTTTCTCTGTTTACTCTAAGCTGAATTGGTTATTGTTTGTAAGGTGCAAATAGGAAACTTGGTGTGTTAGTAGCATCTTGAGAGTAAATGAAAGCTGTTGGTACTGACTTTTATCTTAAGGAAAAGAATGATATTATCACAATGTTGCACATTTTCCATGCTTTTTTTGTTCAGTTGTAATATCGTAAATTTGAATATGTCAGATGAAATGTTGACATCATTCAGATCCTTTGGGGGGGGGGGTGTTACTGCATACCTCATTTTATTAATTTTTTTGTGGTAAACCTGTTAGCATGATATTCCAGAGAAGCCTTTCAAATACACTACATGATTATATAAAGCACACTGAAATTAAAATATTTCCTAGGTAAATGACAGATTAGCATGGAGAACAACAATAGAATCCCAATCATATGACAAAATGTGTGATGAACTACAGTGGGGATCTAAAGCCAGTTTAGCAAAAATGGAAAAGTAAGTAGTTTTTATATTCAAGTTTTTGTACATATTGAAATGTTTATATTTATACCCACCTTAATTTTAACAAAGTTTGGTGGGAATGGAGTCTTTAAAAGCAGTCTGATTTGATACTAAGCATTCCATTTTTCAAGGGATTTGTCAGCATAATTCTTATTTTTATGTCCTCCATATAGCAGACTGCTTCAACTCTCGTACCACCAGTGTAATTACTTTCCATGTTTCCTGTAAGCTGAATTGCTTATTGTTTGTTGGGCAAATACAAAACTTTTTTAATAATAGTTTGTTAGTAGCATCTTGAGAGTAAATGAAAGCTGTTGATACTGACTTATTTTATCTCCCCACCTTATTAGAAATAAAAACTAAGAAAGAAAACACATTTTCTTTCTTAGGAAAAAAGCTGTTGATACTACTGGCTTATTTTATCCTACCTCTCCCCTCTTTTCTTGTTGCAGTATTACTGTTTTCAACTAAATTGTATGTGTGTGTGTTGAATTTTCTGCTTTTGTGGTATTATGAAGAAAGATTTATTATTACTCTAGCAAAGAATAGACATGTGAGCCATAAGGATTAATTAGTTACCATGGTATCACACCTATATTTGGCCTCTTACCTCAAAATCAAGAGCACAATAATGTGTAGTAGTTTACTTTCTGCAGAAAATGCACACATTTTCTTTCTGACTAAGAAAGAAAATTTGTTTTCTTTCTTAGTTTTTATTTCTAATTTTTGGCATTTATCTTCTTTTAACTTTGTTATATTTTTCTGTTATTTCGAATACCTTATCTAGCTTTGTTTTATTTTCAAACACAGGTGTGTCAAAATCTGGTCCACGGTCGTGTTCAGTCTGGCCTGTGACCCAATTTTATTTTTAAAAAAAAATTATTTTATTATCATCATCAAATTCCTGCCGTGTACAGGATATGATAGTACTACATGAAAAATTACATCATTACTAACTTCCTATCTACAATTTTCCTCCAAATCAGTCTGTTACTTGTCAAGACTCCAACATTATCAGATCTTATATTTTTATCATCTAAGGCACTTTGTACCATATCAATCCACCTATATCTTGGTCTTCCTCTGGGTCGTTTTCCTGCCAACTTGGCAGAGAACACTTGTTTTGCTAATCTTTTCTCTCCCATTCTATTTAAGTGACCAATTATTTTATTATTATTTTTTAATTTTAAATTACTCTGTTAATATATACTAATTTACTATTAATAAATACATATATTTATTAATAATTTATTATGGGTTAAAGATAAACTGTTTAAGGATTAACCTTTCACTGTGGAGCTGTGTTTACACCGTGGAATAGACGCACTAACAAAGCTGCATTAAACAAAGTGTGTATGTATGTATGTGTGTATATGTATATATATATATATATATATACCTGTCAGTGGTAGTGTACTGCTTTCACTAAAGATAATTTTAATTTTACAAATTACTTTATCAAAAAAATTTATATCTACCTAACCCCATTATGTGAAAGAAAGAAAAAGCTGATACTGAATGTAGAATGATGCCAAAAAAAAATGGACAGATTTATATATATATTTTTTATTTTATTTTTATTTATTTTTTATTTTTATTATTTATTTTTTGTCTTATTGGATGGTAAACTGATCTACTTGATTTTCAATAAATTAATTTATGTTGCTAAAAAGTACAACATACAATGACATTATAAAACTGATCATGAAAAGAAATTTAAAGATTTAATTGTGGAAAGATTCACAAAGAAAGAAAAAATGTTCAACTGTGCACTCAATTAGAGCTAGCTACCTAATTGCAAATGAAATAGCAGTTTATCAGTCCTTTTCAGAAGGCGAATTTGTTTTAAAAAAAATGCATGATGAAGGCTTCAGAGATAGTTTGTCCTGAAAAACAGTAATTATTTTCAGATATATCATTGCCAAGGAATACTATTGCAGAACATGTTACGGATATCTCTGAAAACTTAAACTTTCAACTTAGAATAAAGCTCATTCTTTTCCATTGATATTACTGATGTGGCGCAGCTTTGTATGTTTATTTAAGGAGTTGGTGAAGATATGTACTCATAGAAGAATTTGTGGAGCTTGTATCTCTGAAAGGCCAAACAACAAGGGAAGATATATTTCAATCTTTGGTTTCACTCGAGAGAAATTAAACATAGACTGGAAACATATTGTGAGTTTGACCACAGATGGAGCTCTGCAAATGGTAGGCAGTGATTTAGTGATATGTACACCAGTGATCACCATCACTGGTGTATACAAATTAAACAGCTGAGGACTGAACCTGTGGTACTTCACTAGTCACCTGCCTTCTACTTGACTCTCCCATACACCACTCTTTGATATCTGTTTGTCAGTTACCTTCTTATCAAATCACGAGTTTTGTATCCATCACCATTTTTTGTATCATTATATCATACATTGTGAAGTGCTATGCTGCAAAGCTCTCAAAATGGACCATGTCATTGATGTCGTGGTAAAAACAGTTAAATTTATATGTCTGCATGGCTTAAATCACTGACAATTTGATAATATCTTAACAGAGATTGGTATTCCACGTGGACTTCCATATCACAATAATGTTCATTGGCTAATTAAGGGTATCGTTGAAACACTGCTATGAATTGTTTGGTGAAATAAAAGTTTTCATCGAAATGAAAGAAAAATGTGCCTGAATTTGAAGATACTGAATGGATTCAAAATTTAGCTTTTATGGTTGACATTACTGGTCATTTGAATGATCTGAACCTAAAAATGCAAGGAAACACTAAGTTAGTGACTGAACTTTCTTCATTGAAGCATTTGAGATCAAGTTTGAGCTTTGTGCTGATCAAATGTTGAAAGGGGATTTATTTCACTTTGCTACCTTGAAATCACTTGAATATTCTCCCAGTTATGAAGAAATATCCTTTGAAAAGTTCAGCTATGTAATTTCTGATCCTAAGAAGAGACTTTCAAAAAAGGTTCTTAGATTTACTTGAAACGAAGCAAAAATTCTCCATTTTCTGTTGACATAGACATTGTGTCTGGAGAACTCCAACTTGAAATGATAGATATGAAGTGTCATTTAGCTCTAGAGTATAAGTTTTCAAAAGTAGACATAAAAACATTTTATCAGTATTTGGGAGATAAATATCCTGAATTCAAACTATTTTCTGCAAGAATAATGTCAATGTTCAGGAGTTCATATGTTTGTGAGCAGTTATTCTCTCGTCCCGAATGCACATGAACAAGTCAAAATATTGTTCAAGATAATTGATGACCATTTAAACATGATGATGATGACAGTCTCAACCACCAAGTCCTTCTCTCCAAACTGATATTTTGGTAGAGAAGAAGAGAAGCCAAATTTTGGGAAGCTGTAGCAAAAATTAAAGTAAAAAAAACTTTGTCTACATAAAAAAAATTACAAAAAAAAATTTTTTTTGTTGATTATTATGTACCAATACTATGAATAGGGTTTTTAGTAATAATTGGCCTTATCTAGCCTATGAGATATAGTTTATGCTTCAACCCAGCCTGCAAAGTCAAATGACTTTGATACCCTTAGTCTAACAATTCCTCAACTCCAGATGGTATTACAATAACTGTAATAATTACTAGTTATTTAAAGTGAAGCAAATTGCATTTAGTAGAGAGCTTTCTATGTAACTTTTATTGGCAAATAGAAATCTTTGTACCAAGACTTCTGTGATTGCTAACTTGAATGGATTCAAATTGATTGGCCAGTTATTTTGGATTTATGGCTTGAAAAAAAAAAAATAAATAAAATTAAAATATCCAAAAGTTTTGATGAGCTCAGTTGTTTCTTTAAAGACTATATATATCATGGACAGAGATTTTCTGTCCATGGTAATCTTCATTGACTTGCTCTTCTCAGCTTTGCATCACCAGCAAACAACAAAATATTTCTCTTTAAATCATTTCCTGTATCACTGGTGGACAAAATAAACAGCTGAAGACTGAACCTTGTGGTACTTCACTAATCACTGCCTTCTACCCGACTTGACTCTCCCATACACCACTCTTTGATATATCTCTGTCAGTTACCTTCTTATCAAATCACGAGTTTTGTATCCATCCCCCATGTACTCCAATTTATGCAACAGTTCCATGTGCAATCCTGTCTAATGCCTTTGCAAAGTTCAGTAATATTGCTGGGTAGTAGCCATTTCTTTTACTAAGTCAGTTATAACTTTATCTATAAAAAGTAAGCAAATTACTTAGGTAAGACCTTCTTCACAAAACCATGTTGTCCCCTATTATAAAGTATCATATTCTAATACCCACTTCTAAATTTTGTCTTGTTACAAACTTCCTCAATACCTTAACTACCACTCTTGAGATACTGATTGACCTGTAATTTGCAACTTCTGTCTCAGAGCCTCCTTTAAGCAGTTGCAACTGTTGTTTTCTTTCCACTCTGTTGGCACATTACCAGAACTGAGGCTTAAATTAAACAGTTTGGTCAGAGGAAGTGCCAGTTCTCTTGCATGTTGTCATAATATGATGTGCCATCTAATCCCATGGCAGTGTTTGTATTGAGGTTTTGAAGTTTTGTAAGCACCTGCAGTTTATCTACATGTATTACCATCAGTCACTGTCACATCTGGCACTGGAATATCTTCACATGTATGGCACAGAACATACTTGCAAAATAGTCATTCAGTAATTCAACTATTTGATTTGCTTCTGTTGTTATGGAAGAATACCTTGTTAGTCATTCTGTCTTTGGCCTTCCTTACCATGCAGGTCACCTTCTTGCATTTGTCTTGTGCTGATCATTTTTTTCTTGCTATTCCTTTCACACCATTTTCTATAACTCCTGCTTAATGATATTCATCCATTTAATATCTTCTGACTGATCCTCCTTACTCTGGGTATACAGTCTGGTACTGCTTTTTTCAAATACCCTTTGACCATCTCTCCCTCTCCAAATTCTTATGCACTGCTCTAAGCTGGCTCCTCAGCATGTCATAATCACTTGCTTTGTAATTCCACATATATCCCTTAACAGAAAATTCTACATGTTTTGCAGTCTCCCAGGGTCAAGGCTACATTGATTACTGCTAGTCCTTTGATGGTGTGTTTGGATCCGGTACTCTTGACTGTTTTCTCTCCAATTATCTCTTAGCAGCTGTATAAATTCCATTAACTTTCCTGCCTGTGACCATTCCTCCTTCCAGCCTGTCTTCCATTGTTTTTCCCCATAATAATTACTGATCTTGCACCCATTGTGATAATTTCATAACATATGCTTCCACAGTCTCCCTTGTCCTATGGTCTTATCCTATGACTATTGTTTTCCATCAACTGAGTCTCACTAATTCCTTGTAACTTTTGACCAAATTGAACTAACCAACCAAAAATCCTTCGCCCATATTCTGAATACATCTGGTTTAGATTTTTAGAAGTTTTCACAAAATGAATAGCCTGTATACTGCTATAATTTTACAACAGAGGACTCATAAGGACAACGGGAATAGTTTGTTGTGGTGGATTTTCTTTAGAATAGCATTATTCCTATAGAACTTGAGTCTTGGCTGTTTCAGGAGTGTGTTATGACATTATTTGCTTTAGTGGGAATCAGCTGTATCTTTTTTTTTGGGGGGGGGGAGTACATAATGAGATTTCAGTTCTTTGAGTTCTGATAGCTAAGAAGCAAATTTGTAAATTTTTTGTCTTTTTTTTTTATGTCAATTAAGATGAAAAAATATATTTATATATTTTTCCTGTGTGTGTGTGTGTGTGTGTGTGTGTGTGTGTGTGTGTGTGTGTGTGTGTGTGTGTGTGTGTGTGTGTGTGTGTGTGTGTGTGTGTGTTTTTCTACACTTAAAAAGACCACAAGTATTATTTGGTTGCTTTCCAGTGTATTTATTTACTTCAAACAAAAAATTGGTTTTTCCCAAAACTTAAAACAGGTCTTGTATATTACATTCATTTAGTTTCATTATTATTTTTATGGCTATTTTTCCTGCTTTCGTTTAGGAGTGCCCCTTTTTTAATGTCATTGGTTTTTTACTCAAGAATTCTTAGGGCATTGCAGATGTATTTTAGATACAGCAGATATGTGTAGAATAATAGAAGAAAATTCGCACATACCTTTTCTTGGATGTTGTTACTTGTCTTTTTTCTGCGATGTACATATTTCTGCTGTTATGGTGTTAACGGGAGGAGTGGGGGCAATGTGGGAGAAATAAATTTGAAAAAATCCATTTTTTTTTTTTTTTTTATATATATATATATATATAATATATACATATTTTATTGTTTTTAAAGATGGGAAAGAGATGAAAAGGGGGACTGAAATACGTGGACCAACACACATCACAAGCGTCCCTTAACAGTTGCAGCAACAGACTAAAATTCACCATAGAAACCGAACAGAACAAATCCATCAATTTCCTAAACCTGACATTAATCAGAACAAACAACAAAATAGCCACGAAAATATACGACAAACCCACGCATATCGGTAGCTACCTCCATTTCAACTCATACCATCCATATTGTGGTAAAAAACCAGTCATCCTATCACAATTTATAAATACTTACAAGTTTTCAACTAACAGTAATTATCTCAACACAGAAATAAAAAAAATTAACACAGATTTTTAAAAATCTCAACTATTCGACACAACTAATAAATTACACAAACAGGACAGCAAAAACCTGTCAGAACAATCCAACAACTAAAACAAACTTCTCAATACAAAAAAAGTTATCAAACTGCCATACATCAAGAACATATACAAAGCCTACAAATACATTTTCAAACATACTGTTACACCTGATATCTTAGGAATATAGTATTCTCAGCTATCATGGTGTAACATGAAGAATAAATATCATAAATTAAAACCCCTGCATAAAAAAATGAATTATTTAATGGAAAATTTCTTGCATCCAGTAATATGTATAAAACGTAAGGGTTGTTGTTAAAGTAGCTGATAAAGGAAGGAATGTATTAATATTGTAATATGACTAAAAATAAGGAATTCTAACAAAATAAGTAGCTAACAAAGGAAAGTATAGATTAATATTGTAATACGATTAAAAATTAGAGAGTTAAGTAAATAAGTAGAAAGGGGCGAGTCATAAAATACGTTATGTGAGAGATTAAGTTATTAAGTAGAATTCATAGAAAAAGGTTTGAAAGGGGATTAAGTCAGGCTAGCACAAGAAAAGCAAAGCTATCGCTTAGGGCCGATCCCCGGGTTGAAACATTGAGAACAGGCCTGCCGATCAAATGACGTTTGGCGAGAAAACGCCACCCTAATTGGTCGATGATTAAAAAAACAAGTAGAAGGAGGAGAAAGGAAGTAAGAAAAGATGCCGTTAGGGGAGCAGCTATAAAAGGGTTGGTAACCCATGGGGGAGGACGCTTTTTGGATAGTCACTTTTGGCCTTGGAGTTTGGTTTTGGTTTTGGTGGAGTTCACGGGGTTTTCCTGAGTGGCGACAGGGGTGATATCTCCTCGTCACAACACGGAAACGAAAGTGAGCAGGATTTTGATTCCCGTTTTCCCGAGTAGGAAGCAACGGAAAAATTGCCATAGAGTCCTAGAAAAGGAGGGATCTTCTTCGTTTCGACGCTAGTGATAACTACGCAAAGCAGAAAGCTGTAAAGAGATCGATGTCCTTGTTGCTGATAGTAGAGCAAATATATGTGTGTTAAAGTATTCCAGAGTTACGAGAAGTTATACCAGAGGTTCGTTTGGAAAAGAATAAAGGCCCATACGAAGAGCTCAAGAAAGGTACTGTAAATCATAACCTATGTTAGCTAGAAATTTGTCTGTGAAAAGTATCGTGATTCCAATACAGAACTGTTGAAGTTATACTAGGACTTTAGTATATGATAGAATGTGTTATGTGTAGATTGACTAGTGTTAAAGATTTGTGAATGATTAAGAGTCCTAAGGTATTTTTGCATGTCTATTATATTGCACAAGATATTTAAACGACATAATTGTGTGTCAGTGCAAATAACGGTATAACGAAATAGTGTGAATTAAGTAATTACGTATCCTAAGAATTGAATGCCTAATGTAATGTATAAAATAATTGAAATGTCACAAGTATGTGTTAGCAGTGAATGATTTGTTAATCTACTTCAGTATGAATAATCAGATAGTGTGAATTGATCTAATTTGCTCACATCAGGTAAATTTATGAATTAATGTGTATGGCGGCATAATCACAAATAGCCATATTGCTTGTAATGATTTAATGTTAGTCCATAAGTATTTTAGTTTAGTATTTGAATTGTACCATGTTTAGAAACTTAATAAACCTTTTGTTCAATGATAAAAGAGTTGTCTGATGTTGCAAATCCAATGCACCGTTTAAAATCATCGTACCTAATCACACGGGAAATTTAATGTTGAGGAAAGAGATTAAGAGTCATGACTGCAATAATATTTAAATACTAAGAGATATATTCGAGATTGACTTTCTCCCTATTTATGACAACATAAATGGTGCAGTTGATAACCACTTGAAAATATTGTACTTAGTCACGCTGAAAATTTAAGTTGAGAATCGAGTTAAGTGTCACGACTGCAATAGTTGCACTTTCAGATATATTTGAGTTCTTTCTCCTTGTTTATGTATGTAATATCCTAAACTAAATATGCCAAAAGGTGCAGTATAAATACAAATATTAGGGGTACTACGGGGAGCAATAACTTAGATATTGGTATAAGTTTTGGTAAAATCTCGGGCATAGAAGTTAGAAGAATATAGATAAATGGAATTTGTAAGATTAGAGTAGAAATCATAAATTGGGACACAACAATACTGACTATAAACTGGTATTCACCACAAACCAAAAATTGGCAACGCGGTCTTTATGGGCAAGACTACAAGAACACTTCCATGACTGTAATATCCCTGTTCCAGAATATTTAAACACCAAAAAACGCAACATCAAAAAGAAAAATAGAACACAAAGTACAGGGAAAACAGAAATAGCAGTTTTTGAACAGAAACATACCCCTCAAATCGACAAGGTCATAATAATTGACAGACAAGACAACGAAACAATGCTTAGAATATCGGAAACAATAGCCATAAAATGTGATGAGAACTCAATCAATGTCCACTGACCCTACATAATCTCCAACTGTTGGAAGTGCCATAACAGAAAAATCCCCTTCCCCAAAAAAAACAATTTCCATTTTTCAGTTCCCTTTTTCATCTCTTTCCCACACTACAAAAAAAGTGCTCTGCCCACCCTTAAAAATAATATATGTATATATTATATTAAAAAACCCAATTTTTTCATATTAATTTCTCCTACATTGTCTAACTCCCCCTGTTAACACCATAACAGCAGAAATATGCACATCGCAGAAAAAGACATGCAACAACAACCAAGAAAAGGTATGTGTGAATTTTCTTCTATTATTTTGCATATATTTGTCTCTAAAATACATCTGCAATGCCCTAAGAATTCTTGAGTAAAAATCCAATAACATTAAAAAAAGCACACTTCTAAATGAAAGCAGGCAGAATAACCAAAGAAATAATAGTTTTTAAGAGGAATAACATGGGAGTTTTCCCAGAAATAATACCTATATTTAGTTTCATAAATTGAGACGAGAATTATAATAAAAAAAGTTTAATATAAAAATTATATAATTATATTAAATAATGACCAACTGAGGACTATAGTGAGTTCATCAGTTGCTAGATGAGAAGAATATTGAGAGTGCATGAGAAGCATTTAAAAAAAAAAAAAAATACTTAAATGAACAATATCAGAATGTGTCCCAAGAGGTCAAAGAATAAATAGGGTAGGAGTCAAATGGATGTGTAATCTTATCAAGCAAGAGATCAATAAGAAAAAGATGATGTTGAAAGAATAAATTCATAAAGGATGATATCTGTTATGAATATTATAAACAACAGGCCAGAAGAGTCACATCTGTTGTATGGAAAGCTAAGTCTGAGTATGAACAGAAACTGGCTCTGCAAGCTAAAGATAGCCCCAAAGAATTCTTCTTTGCAATGAAAAGCATGGAGTTTCTAAGGGAAGGTCATGTTTTAGCAACTTGCTCCCATTCTATACTCCACATTACCATGGAGCTAAACAAGGGATGTGGATTCATCATGATACTTGTGGATTTTGCCAAGTCTTGTGACAGAATGCCTCATAGTAGACTTGCATAAATTGGAGGATATGAGTTTGGATTTGGATTATAAAATATTAGCATGGATAAGATGGTGACTGATTGCATAGCAAAAAATAGTATACAGGGAATGTGAGTCTGCAAAATTTTAGGTAACCAGTGGTACCACAAGGAACAGTCCTTGTGGTACACCACTTATGTTATTCAATCTGTACATTAATGACATTGGGAAGGATTTGACAGGTGATATTGCTGATGATGCAAAGATAGATAGGGTATTCTGGAATGTGGCTGATATATTTTTCCTGTGTGTGTGTGTGTGTGTGTGTGTGTGTGTGTGTGTGTGTGTGTGTGTGTGTGTGTTTTATTTATTTACTTCAAACAAAAAGTATGCAGTACTTGCAGAAAGACTTGAATAGGCTGGAATTGTGGGCATGGGAAAATGGATGTCAGTTCAATGTCAGCAAATGTAAAGTCATTCACTTTAATGTGATTAGATATCTTGTCATGTTATATTGGTATGATTATGCTAGAAGAAACTGATCGGGCTAGCGATCTTGGAGTATTAATAGATAGCAAGTTGAAATTCAAGGGCCATGTAGCAAAGATTGCAAATACAACTCAAAAGATAATTGCAGTGCTGAAAAGAGAGTGTTAAAAATTATATCAGGATTGTGGAATACTGATTATGAAGATGGATTGAAAATTTGTAGACTGCACACACTAGCACACAGGAGAAAGAGGGGTGATATGATTGAGACTTACAAACTTCTGAAAGGGTCATATTTCAGTAGATGGAATTTTTTATTTTATGGATGGTGGGGAAGGGACAAGAGGTCATTCTTGGCAGCTGAGAATGAATGTTGCTAATAAGGGGGTGAGGGCTAGATTTTTCTCTCATAGAGTGGTGCATGATTAGAACGGATTGATATTTGATGTTGTGTGAGCTATTAATCAACAATAGGATGATTAATGTATATTTATTTAAATCATTTCTAATTAAGCTGTCAGAATGGTCAGTGTATTTTATCAGTCAAAAATGCTTAGTAAAAATTGCAGTAGTACTGTACAAATATAGATAACTGAGATCAGAACATGGCAGTGTTGCCTATAGTGGCTGTCCATTTTGGACATTAATGGACAGCCACTATAGGCAACACTGCCATGTTCTGATCTCAGTTATCTATATTTGTACAGTACTACTGCAATTTTTACTAAGCATTTTTGACTGATAAAATACACTGACCATTCTGACAGCTTAATTAGAAATGATTTAAATAAATATACATTAATCATCCTATTGTTGATTAATAGCTCACACAACATCAAATATCAATCCGTTCTAATCATGCACCACTCTATGAGAGAAAAATCTAGCCCTCACCCCCTTATTAGCAACATTCATTCTCAGCTGCCAAGAATGACCTCTTGTCCCTTCCCCACCATCCATAAAATAAAAAATTCCATCTACTGAAATATGACCCTTTCAGAAGTTTGTAAGTCTCAATCATATCACCCCTCTTTCTCCTGTGTGCTAGTGTCCATTTTTTTTTCTATTTCCATACTTAACTTTGTTGTTTGATGAAACCTTTTCCCTTGACATGTTATTCAGGGACTTGTGATGGCCATGTAGCTTGTCTTCATGAAAACCTAATTAATACATTGACAGGATGACAGGTAAATCCTATCTAAAAAGTATGTGTGTCTAATATTTAAAAATATATAAAAAATAGTGATGCTGTTGGTGCTTTTTTTTTTTTTTTTTTTTTTTTTTTTTTTTTTTTTTCGGAAGCTGGATTTCTGCTGAAGTGTTAAGAATGTTTTCCTAGCAAATGAGTAAACACAAATGCAGGAAATCATTACAAAATAAGCTATAACCTGTTACTAACTAGTATAGATTTTATGACAGATAGTGATCCTTGCAGCAAACTAGGTTTTGACTAGTATTAGAAGTGCCACACCATGCAGATTAAATAAGAATGCTAAGATTGTAATTTACATGATCATATCTAAACAGTACCTGGAATACCAGATTGATTGATTGATTTACCTCCATTCTGTTGTAATAATTTTCAGATGGACACAAAACATCTCATTATAACAAACTCTATCCAACTTATCTAACTGTTAACATGACCCAATTGTGAAGAGGAAGTATATCACTACTACTAAGTTTTAGTAAATGCATATAATATGAATAAATATATATATGCTTTTTTCACAGAACCACTTAACAGATTCCATGTAAATTGCTGTCATTTCTTCTTTATAAAATAGTTGTACCAGCATTGAAATAAAATTATGCATTTATGTGAGATTTATTTATCTCTTGAATTACATAATTTTTATATTTTTAGGCCCACTGAGAGTGATAAATTTCAGCAGTACTCAGTTCCATATGCAGAAGTTCAGCAGAATGTGAAAGATCTCCGTAGTGCTCTTCTTCAAGTTGCTCAAGGAATTGAACCTAAATATTTACTTCCACCATTAGGTATTTAAAAAAATAAATAAAATAAAATAAAAAACTGCGATATCAACAGATATTGCTTTCTCAAAATATTTAGAGATTGCTCTGTAATTGTATTTAAATATGCAAAACTAATGTTTCAGTTTAAAACCCTAATTAATCTGAATATCTAACAATTTTAATTCATAAATATGGTTACTTATTATGTTGTTGATATTCTTTGGAATTCAAAGAAACTTATTACAATTCATTATTATTGGAAAGTGCTGTATAGTGTTGATGTCCTTATTATAGCCCTCTAGATTTGAAGTGGCTTCAAATCTTCAGTCTAACAACACATGTTGTTAGACTAAAGGTGATCAACTGGTTTCCAAATTTCTGGCAAATTAAAGCAACCACTTCTTGAGTTTCAGAGTAAATGGTCCTCAGGCTAGTAACAGCTTTGTAGCATTATAGTTAAAACATGCAGATTATTTGATACAAGTTGACAATAAGTTTTTTGAGAAAATGCATAATGGCTTTATCCCAACTTGGTTACATAATTTGTGTTGGAAGAATGATAAGTCCCTGTTTTTCTTCTCTTTTGTATGGCATGTGACTGAAATGTTCGTTCTTTCTTATTTCAAAAACTTACGTGAATTTGACATGTAAGGTCAAACTCACGTAAGTTTGTTTGACCTTACATGTCAAACATGTAAGGTCAAACCACAAGAATTCTATAAACACTTGCATGTTTATGAGAGGTGTTACTGTCATTAGGTGATCAAATGTGTGGTTGTGGTGGGCTTGTAGGCAGCTTTGATATTATTATGGTTTAAGCAGGCTACCGATTCTTTGTAGTATTGTACTTTTCTTCCATTTAATGTTGTGTGAATGGATGTGTTGTTTTTGAATTATGGCCATAACAACAAAGTCTATGAATCTGTCAAAGTATTATGTCTGTGTTCTTCTGGGGGTGGGGGCTGTCTTTGGCTTTGTCACTTTTGTTTGAAAAGCCCTTGCAAAAATTCTTCAGGCTAGACAGGATTTGAAACAAGGACTGTACAACCGAAAGTGCACCTGCAGTTATCATTTGAGCTTGTTGTGGTGTGTTGAAAGTTTTGCTGGTCTGCCCTAGGAGACCACATTTGTATTCTTAGTTCTTAAAAATCTAAAGTTTGCATAATGATGTGGAATTTTGAGTGGAATCATAGAAAGATTTTGGTGGAGAATTTTACATTGGTTGGAGCAGATATTTAGATTAGATGAACAAAAACAGTAATCAGTCTAGGGAGAGCAGAAATCACAAAGATCATGTAATTAGGCATTATTATAACCAAAGAGCATGAAATTGATAGTGGGATGAAGGACACTTGGTTACATAATTTGTGTTGGAAGAATGATAAGTCCCAGTTTTCTATAGGAAATGAAATTTGTGAGGTTATGGTCTAAATTACCAAGAATAGCTGATGTTCTGAGTCCATTAGAGTTGAGACCCCAAATTTCGGTGAAGGGGATTTCTTTAGAATAAGTTTTATTGTTTACTGTAATTTTGAAGTTGTGCTTTTTGTTATTTTTCGACATTGTTTCCTTTTGAAGATTTTTATTTCACTTTTATCAAAATTATTTATGGATTGCATGTGTGGGTGCTGTATTGGGTGAAAGACTTACAGGTGTGCCACCCATGCAAAAACACTCATTTTGCTGTCCATTGCTGAGCATTCAGGCATAACACTGTATTCAGACCCTCTCCAGGCATGATTTGGTAGAATAGATGGTTACTGGATTATTTAGCTTGTTGGGGAGCCATCTAATATGTTACCATGCTTGGTAGACTGTTTTGCTGTTGTTGTCTTGAACTTCGGAGGTTTAGGTCTTTACAGCATGCCTTTTTACATAATGCATGCTACAGGTGCAGATTTGTTTGATTATATTATACAAAACAATGCTTATTGGTCAGTAATTTTAGCATGCCATGTAGATTATAGTGCAGCTTTTTTTTTTTTTTTTTTTTTTTTTTTTTTTTTTTTTTTTTTTTTTTTTTTTGTATATATTTTAAAGGTGTATACTCCTTAATGTGAAGGTCAAAATATTCAGTGTCTTTCTGTTCATTTTATTTAACTAATAAAGAACGGAAGACTGGATGAAGTTTTTTTTTTTTTTTTTTTTTTAATTGGTGGAGCAGATTCAAGGTGTGAAGTTTTTGTCCCTTGGATAAGTAGTGTGATGGTCTCACACAAGATTATGAAATTCACCCCCCCCCCCCCTTAAAGACATTTACAACCATCCTAGGGCATAGTGGTATTCAAACTTGTTACCTGTTGATTAGAGAATGGATATGCTGACCACTCAGCCAACCACACCTGCAAACATTCTTGATAATGTTCTGAGATTGCACAGTATCCATTCTCTCTCTTTTTTTTTTTTTTTCTTTTTTTTTTTTTTTTTTTTTTTCCCTCATCTATTTCTTAATCCATATTATTGTAGTTTTAAAGGTGGACTCCTAGATACTTAAAATTATGTGCATGTTCAAAGATATAACTTTCAAAAACCCAGTTGGTTCAGTCCTAATGGAACCTTGAAATCCACTTCATTTAGTCTTTTTTTTTTCTGGTGTATAAAAAGAAAGGCTTACCACCTTAATTGTTATTTGTTTATATTAATTATAATTAATTTAAACATTAACAAAAAATATTTTGGGAAAATTTGGAGAAAAGAGCAAAGCTAATAATAATGGCAAATAAGTGTTGGATTTCTGCTCAGGACATGGACTGGTTATTACTAACACCATGTTCCAACATAAAAATGTGCACAAATTCACATGGAGAGAAGAGGCTAGGAATAAGAAAAGTCTCATTGACTATGTTATTGTTGATAGTGATGTTTTCTCCCTGGTGCAGGACACCAGAGTGTACAGAGCATTTGAAATTGGAAGCGATCACTATTTAGTCTTGAGCAGGATAAAATTCATTTCTCATTGAAAAGAATAACATGTAAGAAAGTTTTAAAGCGAATAAAAGTTGAGAAACTCTCAAATGTGAACTGTAGACTAAAATATGCAAAGATTATTGAAGCAAAAATGAAAGAGTTTGAGAACAGGAACCAAACCTTTGAGATTCAGTGGCAAGCCTTGAAGAAAACCCTGATTGATTCAGCCAGAAATGCATGTGGTGAGGTTGTCTGCAAGGATAGAAAAATCAGAACTCATGGTGTACACAGGAAGTTAAAGAGGCATGAAGGAAAAGAAGAAAGCATATCAAAAGTTCCTGGCAAATAAGTCAGCTTGTGCTCTTAAAGAATGCAGAGACAAATGTAAGAAAGCTAAACAAAAGTCATGGGAGGACTTTGGCAAGAACATAGAAAATAAATATCAAGAAGGTGGTAAGATGTTCTGGAGGTTGTTAAAGAAACTTAGAAATGGAGGAAAGAGTGCTGTAAAAGTGGCTAGAGATGATGAAGTTGACATGAAAACAGGAGAAAAAGATATCCTTGAAGTATGGAGTAATTACTTCGAAAAATTGCTAAATGAAACAAACAGTGATAGCACAGTGGTAAAAAACACTCAACAGACATACAGTCAGGAATACATATACATACTTGAAGAAAAAGCCATCAAAGGCTTGAAATGTGGAAAGGCAGCAGGAGTAGATGATATTCGACCAGAAATGCTGAAGTATGGTGATATAAAAATCTTACAGTGGCTGCACCGCATAGTTCAGAAGGCGTGGACAGACAGAGGAATTCCCAATGATTGGAGTAGAGCTCTCATAGTACCGATATATAAAAAGGGAAATAAAACTGATTGATGTGAGAATTACAGAGGTATTTCCTTCCTGAGTGTTCCTGGCAAGATTAATGTCAGTATACTTGAGAAACGTTTGAGAAGAATTGTGGAAGAAAAGCTTGGTGAAAAACAAGCTGGATTCAGGTGAAATAGAGGCTGTCAGGATCAGATCTTCACTTTACAACAAATAGTTGAGAAAGCATGGGAATATAACAAAGATCTATATTTAAGTTTTGTCCATCTGGAAAAGGCATATGACAAGGTGCTAACGATAAGCTACAGTTATATGATGTCAATGGGGCATTATATCAAGCAGTACATAGTCTTTATTTGAGTTGCAAATCATCAATTAGAATTGAAGGAATTACAGGAAGATGGTTTAATGTTAAATCTGGTGTGAGACAAGGATGTACATTATCCCCTCTGTTATTCATTATCTATAGGGATCACATTATGAAGAAAGTGGTATTAAACATGATATCAGAATTGAAGATGTTAATGTATGATCTTTGCTTTATGCAGACGATGTTATGCTTCTAAATAAATCCGCTACAAGTTTGCAACATTCCCTTACTAAATTGAATAATTGTTGTAACAGATATGGTATGAAGGTCAGCAATAAAAAGACAAAGACAATGAAAATATGTAGAATCGTTGAAAATGTCAACTGTGTTGTGAATGGAGAACCTGTGGAACAAGTAAAACATTTCAACTACTTAGGCACTATTTTTAGTGAAGATGGTAAATTCAGTATAGAAATAGACAACAGAATCAGCAAAGCTGGTATGGTGGGAAGTCAATTAAATAAATTCATATGGAATAAGAGAGAAATTAGTCGGAACACTAAATTAGCTGTATACAAGACAGCGTTCAAACCAGTTTTAACTTATTATTATTATTTCGGGCGACTCCAGGAGTCCTTAGACTCATCGAGGGAGGCCCTAAACATCATGTCCACAAAACTATGCGATTACATTCTCACAGCATGTATCATACCTTGTCTTGAACTCGTTCACAGTCATAGCACCCACAACAGACTCTGGCAGCTTATTCCACTCATTTACCACTCTAAAAGTAAAGAACCCACCTCTAACATCCCTGCTAACCACACTCTTGCCCAGCTTCCATATGTGTCCCCTAGTTCTCCCACCACCATTCCTGATCTCAAAAATATCCTCTGAATTAATCCTATAGAATCCCTTTAGCAATTTGAATGTCTCAATCATATCTCCCCTCCTCCGCCTATCAACTAGTTTCTGCAACCCACAAATCTTCAACCTGTTCTCATATGGTTCATTCCATAGACCTGTTATCATCTTAGTCACTCGCCTCTGGATCCTCTCCACCTGAGGTCTTATCAAGGCTCGGTACAGAGGTACAATAACTTGCTTGTCTCTGCTCGTCAAGGTATTTTTCAACAACCAAGTGAGTTGATGAGCTGATTTAGCTACTTTTGCAGTGTGTCCCCTAAACTTCATCTCCTTATCCACCAACACTCCCAAGTCCCTGGCCTCATCTCTTGGAGTACAGTTCCACCAATGTGTTATACTGCTGCTAATCTTTTCACCTCAAAATGCATAACCTTACATTTTGTCACATTAAATTGACATCCATTCTCCTTAGCCCAGAACTCCAATCTATCTAAGTCATCCTGCAAGACTTTGACATCTTCTGCATTCACTATTGCCCTACCCAACTTTGCATCATCAGCGAACAAATGAATTGTTCCACTTAGATCCTTCCCTATATCGTTAATGAACAGATTAAACAGCAGTGGTCCAAGAACAGAACCCTGCGGCACACCACTAGTCACAGGCCGTCTTTTGGACTCTACTCCTGAATAAAATACTCTTTGATATCTCACCATCAACCAACCACCTATCCATGTCACCAACCCTATATCCATTCCCATATGTTGTAGTTTACGGATTAGTATTCCATGTGGTATCCTGTCAAATGCCTTTGCCAGGTCCAGCAGTATCACTGTAAACCCATTTCCCTTATCCAGTTCAGCCGTCACCTTGTTATAAAACTTGAGCAAGTTACTGAAGCATGATCTACCCTTCACAAAGCCATGCTGTCCCCTGTACAGTATCTCGTTTTCATCAATCCATTCCTGTATTTTTCCCTTGACTACTTTCTCTAAGACCTTGACAACGACTCCTGATATGCTGATCAGTCGGTAATTTGCAACCATAGTCTTGAATCCTCCTTTATGCAGTGAAACTATTTTCCCCTGTTTTCACACCTTCGGGACTAAGCCAGACCTGAGACTCAGATTAAACAACATGGTCAAGTGCACTGATAATTCTTTAGCCGCTTCACGCAAGACCCGTGCCGGTATACCATCCAATCCCACAGATATGTTCACATTAAGGTTCTGTAATAGACTAGTCACCTCCACTTCATTCATCACTATTCCCGTATAAACTAATGGTTCCTTCACTTTTTCAATGTCACCACCTGGATGATATGCTTTTGCAAAGTGTGCGCTCAGTAACTCCACTATATCGACTGATTTCAGTGACCTCCTTACCATCGTCATTCCTTAAAATCATTTTGCCGTGTACAGTTTTTTTCTTGCTTGCAGCATATTGAAAGAACTGTTTTGGATTCTCTTTTGCTTGCAAAGCTAGTTTCCTTTCATAATCCGCTTTTGCTTTTTTTACCACACTCGTTACCTTTCTGGCCTGCACTTTATACCGTTCGTGTGCTTGCAGGTCACCCCTTTCTTTAAATTCCCTCCACAGTTGTTTCTTTTTTTGCAGCTCAAGCTTAATGGTGTTATTCATCCATTTAACCCCTACTTGTTTTACTATTCGTACCCTAGATATACAATCAGCCATTACCTCCTGTAAATGCTCCTTGACCACTTCCCATGCTCTATCGACGTCCAGCCATTGCAGTTGTACATGCCATGGCACTGATCCAAGCAATCTCTTAAGCTTGTCATACTTGCCAGCACAGTAATTCCACATATACCCTGTCTTAATCGAAAATTCCACACCTTTAGCCACCTCCCAGGTCAAGACCTTATGATCACTCTCACCAATAGGTGGCAACATGGTCATATTCTTATGGATCTGAGAGCTAGGTCAGAAGTAAAACACTTGACCAAAGACTAGAGACCTCAGATATGAGAGTCCTGAGAAAGATTGTATTCTTGAAACAGATGGCATCAATGGCAATATCATATTAAAAACGAGGATATTAGGAAAGAACTACACATTGTCTGCATCCAGTAATGTGTTAGCAGAGCTATCTCAGGTGGTATGGTCACTTAAACAGAATGGGCAAGGAAAGATTAGCAGAACAAGTGTTCTCAGCCAGGTTGGCAGGAAAACGACCCAGAGGAAGACCAAGATATAGGTGGATTGATATGGTACAAAGTGCCTTAGACGATAGAAATATAAGATCTGATAATGTTGGAGTCTTGACAAGTAACAGACTGATTTGGAGGAAAATTGTAGATAGGAAGTTAGTAATGATGTAAATTTTTCATGTAGTACTATCATATCCTGTACACCCCTTGTGGGTACATGGCAGGAATTTGATGATGATGATGATGATGACATTAATTAAGGCTGGCAGTATTTGCAGTATTCCTGTCTTTTGCTATTATACAGATTTTGCCAGCTTACATATTATTTTACTGCATTTCTATCCAGTCCAGAGATTCATTACTGGAGACCCGAATCAACCATCATACACACAAATCCTATTGTATCTCTCCTTGAAATTGTAGTCATTTCTTCCACTCACTTGCCACTCTCCAAGTAAAAAAATCTAGTTCCCATTCCCCTTAACCAGTACACACAATCATACTCTTACACACATCTTCCCCGGATGGTCCCAAGTTCTCCGACTGTTTTTTTTATTTATATTTTTATTATATTGAAAATTTTCACTTGCATCAATTTTATAAAACTCCTTTAATATCTTAAACGTTTCTATCATGTCCCCTCCTTTCTGCCTATCAACTAAACTTTGTAACCTGTCTCCATCTTGGTCACTCATCTCTGAATCCTTTTGACCACCTCCTGGTTCCCAAAAAACCCAGGTGACCATATCTATACAAACACATATGTATAACAATGTGTATGTGTGCTGAGGTCTAAAGTATTCCCAAACATGCTTCCATAGGTTTGTTCTTTGTTATTCTAAAAAGAAGTCATCCTGGAAATTGTAGTTTATTTATGGATAATATGTTTCTCCATGAAATTTTGAATATAAACATGTGCTTTTCTTGATATGTTACTTTAAGAGGAAACACAATACCAAATTTAGCTGTTATCATTTTTGAGGAGCCTTTTGAACACATTTTTTATATTTTTTATTTATTTATTTTTGCTGCATTAAAGCTCATTATATATTTGATGCTTCGAAATTTCATTTACTTTGTAACCATGTGTATTTATGATAATATTGTCTCATCAGCTATGAATATTATCACAAATCTCTTAAATCCAATGAGCTGCCATTAGATCAGTGATGTCAAACTTATTGCTTAAGCCAAAGATATGTAAGTTAATGGATGTAATTGATAATTATAAGGTATATAAATAAAAATTATATGCAGATTGTTTTTTGTTTAAAGGTGAAGATGATGAATCTAGACGTCAAAAACAGAAATCATTGGCAGAGTTTGCAAAATGGAAAAATCGACAGAAGCAAAATGAAAATGGAACACCTGATGGTATGTATTGTATTTGCTAGTTTCTACTTAGCATTAGTTGGAACACTGTTAATCTTCTTAGTCATATGTGCATTCAAACAACACAGCGCCTCCTAGATTTGTTGTGTTTACTGCTCTTCTCCATAAAGCACCATGATGGATAAATTTATTCTGTTACAGTAGTTAACATTCCTAGGAAAAATTGTTGAGCAGATACGTTGTTTACTGCCACTGGTATGAGTGGCACTAAGAAATGTAAACACACTCACATACACAAAGTGAGTCATCTTTGATGGTGGAAATTTTAATTGAGCACTTGAATTTAATATTGTAGTAATTTGCTTTTAGCTTATTGAATAACATACCTTTAATATCATAAGAAGCCCATTTTTCTTCATGCATATATTTTCTAACTTTTTTCTCATCACTGGTTTTTGGGGGAGGGATTTGAAATTTTGGGGAAATATATATGAAATACCTTGCCCATGCAGTAGGAACTGTGGAGTAACCTACCTGTTAAGATTAGTTCCCTTCATAACCCTGTTGGTTCTTCCATGTCTGAAAACCAAAATGAAACTTATTACTTCCAGTGATTTTAATGAATCTTCTCTACATTCATTAAAATGCTACCCTTTCGATTTAATTTTTGTGTATAAAACAGAAGTTCAACAGTGCTATTATTTGTCAGGTAGGAATAGTTAAAAGTGTGGATCATTAATTAATGTTTTCACAAAACTTGTGCATGCACAAAGCGGAGAAAGTGTGTGCTGTCATCTTGTACCTTTCCCATTATCTTCCAACCTACCGATTATTGTTCTTTGAGTAACCAATAATGATTTTGAGTAAAGACTGGTCAGTCTGTGACTTATCCATTCTCCACAGCCATTTGTTTCTGATGTCAAGCCGAAATGAATTAAATTTATTTCAACTTTTCATCCTAAAGATGTAGAATAGACTTCAGCAATACACCACATTCTCATCTATTACAATTATGTGATAAAAGAGAGGTTGTTCAGTTGATAAAAATTAATCATGTGCTGTCTAAGCAGATTGCAGTGCTGTTCAGTTGATGACTGCTTTTCAAATGGACTTTTTCGCCAAACATAAAATTTTGATTTCACTCGTAATTTAATTGCATCATTCTTGTTTTACCATTTCACGTCTTCTTGCAGAGCATAGGTGCCAGATTTCATGTATAAAAATTGCCAAAGATTTGGGAGGTGTGTCTAAAAACAGTCAGCTATCGTTGACCACATTCAGAGGGAGCAGTCATCATATTAGGAAATTAGCTTAAATGTTTTTCTCTTGCACATTCTCTTGTGTTTTCCCAATGCCAACAACATTAATTCTGGAGAATTTTATGATTTGCCATTTTTAGTAATTCAAGTAGCATATGTTGTGTCCTTTGTGACAAGATAATGAGGAAGCTACTTTTTTGGCTTAATTAAATGTTCATTTCATAGATAGTTGTTCAAAATATTAAAGAATCAAGAGGAGGGGGAACAAGAATTCCTGCTTTTCAATTTTAAAATTGCTTTCTCTTCCATCCTTAAAGGAAAATTAGCAGTCCATGTAATTTTGGATTATTTGCTGTGTTTTGGTTTGTTTTTACTGCTGTTTCTGGCTCTCTCTCTCCATACAGAATCTTTATTTACTGGTTAACAAATTGAATCAATCAACTATTTTCAGATAATTTTATTTAATAATCCATAATTATTTAATTGAAAATTTTAGAATATAGTAACATTTAATATCGAAGATAGAAATCAATAGCATATATTTTATCTCAGTTTTTACATATCTCAAATATGCTTAGTTTTTAATATAAGAATGATCCTTAACAAATGAGTACTCACAATCTTAGTTTACAAATTTTGTGAGTAGGCCTCACATAAGAAAAGAATGTGCATTTTTGTGTGGGTATTTTTTCTTTAATAGCTACAAAATGAACAAAAGGCTGCAGTGATTCAAAAAGAAATTTGAAATCTTTGCATCTCTGACAGCTAATTGCTAGTTGCTCTTCTAATAGCACATTGCTGCCTATCATTTATACAAATATGTTACTTGCATGATATATATCCATTATTAGCTTAAATAATAATTATTGCACTTCCTGTTTTGAAGTCATTATTATATTTGTAGAATTTCAAGATTTCCCTTACATTTGAAATACTGATTACATTTTAATATAATTCATGATAGCCTCATTCATATTTGTCTAATAATAATATTTTTATTACATCTAGAACATAAGAGTGAATCATTTTCCAGAATTGTGCGATCACCCTTGGAAAGGTGGGAAGAATCTCTCATGGGATCCACAAATTTTTCCCAGCTGTTTGTCCATCTGGCTACATTAGAACGTAGTGTCGCATGGTCTCGTTCAGTTTTAAAAGCACGTTGCAAAATTTGCCGTCGCTGTGGAGATGCTGAACACATGCTGCTTTGTGATGGGTGTAATCGAGGTTACCACACATACTGTCTGAAACCACCTCTTTCAGTAAGTATAAAACTACTATAAAGTCGCAACCAAAGCTTCCATAAACACATTGCCATGTTAAAGGAGTTTATTATATATGTATATAGGATTGTTCACGTTCAGAAATATTTGCGTGGTCTCTTAGTTGATTAAGTTAAAAGCATTTGAAGAATTTTTCAAAAGGTATTAGTTTTCATTTTATTTAATTAATGTCAGAAAGTTTTGAATGTCATAAGCTTTTTCAGCACATCATCAGCATTGATCCATGTCTATAAATTATTAGGAGTGAAAAACTAGCAACAACAGTAAATGTGTCAGTACTGTGAGCAACAAAATTATTAAATAATTATACCTCCATGTTTTAATTAATTGAATCTTATCTTCCTTTGAGATGCATTTCAATCTGATCATTGTTGTGTAGGCTTGGATATGTGCCATTTAGGTATACATGGAAATATTAGAAGTTGATGTGTTATAGAGGAAACGTGGAAATTATGTTCGTGAAGATAATGAAGAAAATTCCATGTAAGATTGCCAAGCAGCATTGATGTTTATAATGATGTCAGTTGCAACTAACTATGCAACTTTGCCATTTATTGATGCACTTCTTTGAACTCAACTTCTTTCTGTCAAATAAAAGTATATAATTCCATTTTTTTGTTGACTTATCATCACCAAATTGTGTTTATGCCATGGAGCAATATCTGAAAACTGACTCATCTATGCATATCATTGCTACTTGAATATATTTCTTTATACATTGAATGAAATTCTTTGTTGTCCTTATGTTCATGAAATAAATGTTAGGAGAGATGTCACCACATACTCAGAAATTAAACAAATAAGCCTGAAGTGTTACATGGGTACTTTTAATGCAGTTTCTCAGAGTGAGTGTGTGTGTGAAGTAGGCTTCTAAAAAATGAGAAAAGGAAGTGATTTATACACTTCTGTTGCTGTTTTTATTTATTTTTTGAAGTAGGTGCTATTTTTCGAGCTGATCTGCTCTATGAATTATCCTGAAGTTAACAATTTCTTTTAGGCAAATAATCTCTTAAAACTGTACTTGGGCCTATTTTATGTAATGGGTATTGCCTGCTATATTATACAATTTTATGCTTAGGGGAAAATCTTTAAAAAAATGTAACTTAGTCATATAAAAAAATGGGTATTGCTGAGTAATCGAGTAATCATTATTTTTATGCTAATCTGACTTTGGCAGACTGGGTGTTTGCTTTTGAAGTTATACTGATATTAGAAAAGTAAGAAATGCAGACAAGTAAAATGCCTTTCACAGTATTGTTCTTGTATAGTAATATTTTTGGTTTTTACAGTTAACTTTTGAGCTCTTCTTTAGCATATGTGCTGTAAATATAGTTTTATTTTGAAATTAAAATGTCACTGATGACATTTTAGGAGACACTTTACAAAAGTTTATTCCTGTGATTGACCAATTTTGACTTAAGGGAGTATTTTTATATCCTAAAAAATATTTCTGGAATATTTTTGTAAACTGCAAGTTGATCTCTTATTTTTCTTGTGTCTGTGGTTTGAAACTTAGTCTAAAACATGAGAAACATCAACTGAAGATGGGTTATCTGATTTCTGAGAAGATGGATGGTTTTTATTCCTGCAAATATACAAACTTCCCAAATTAACAGACATGATATAGTGGCTTCATAGCCTTAATGCATAATTTTAACCGATCACCAAAAGTGATTCATGCTGGATATCAGATGGAATCTCTTCTGGACTCTCTTTATTAGATGTGGATTTCCAAACTTGAATACGTATCCCGATGAAGCCTAACCAGTATTTTGTACAGAATAATGGTTCATGTTTGTCTTCCAGCAGCAAGGTTCTTCTTTACTACCCTGTATTAAATTTCATATTAAATTGAATTGCTTTTCCTGGGTCATTTTCATCCTCCACTGCCTTGAGTTTATCCTTATTCAAACAATATATTATGTAGATGAGAATTTCACATTTTTAGCATTTATTTATTAATTGTCATTTCTCAGTTCAGTAATGTATTTAAATCTACCTGAAGCAATACCCTTGCTCTTCATTATTAGTTGTATTCTCACTTTAATACTGTCTGTAGATTTTGACAAATTGTCAATTCTGCAACTAATATTCTTAATAAAAATTAATAATGGATCAAATACTTTACTTATCTCACCAGTAACACAAGCCCTATATATATTATAATGATATCTCTCTCTCTCTTTTGTAACTTCTGTTTCAGTGCCTTATTGCTGATGCTATATTCAAATTAAAGCTTTGTTTTGTTGTTGTTTTTTTTTCATCTGATTGCGTTGTAACTATACCATAATAGCCAATTTTGATAAACAAGACTTACCTATAGTAAAGCCATGTTGAGTTTACTTATAATTTTGACATTTAAATATCCTTGTAGGCTCTCATTATAGTACTTTTTTTTTTTACTTCTCCCTATGAAAGATATTTTAAGCCTAACAATGGGTGCATTAAGATTTTTTTTTCTGTGTTTTATTATTATTAACTTTAGATATTTTTGTATTTTTACATAGTCCAGAAACCATTCTCTGGAGACCAAACATGGAACTTTTTCATGCCATTTCGGGCCTCCAATAAGCAGGGCATTAGTTTCACATCGGCATTGAAATTCATCTACCACCTAAAGACAGGACAAAGATAAGCAGTCATTCTGATTTAAATTAAGGCCTCAGAACTCTATGAACAAATGTTCATTTGTAAAATGAATTCTATAAATAAGGTGCATGGATTCCCATAGGAACTGTAGGGCATTTTATTTTAAATGCAAATGTGATGTGTTGTTGGTTGGGGAAGAACAAGAGAATAAAGGCAGCGAGTCTTTTGCTATGCTGTGATAAAGGCAACTTGAAAAGGAGAGTTATATTTGCAATGTCCATCCCCACAGTGGGATTCAAATCTACAGCCTGTTGATTTGAGAGCAAATATGCTAACCACTCAGCCAACCAGGCTGACAAACCACAGGTGTAATACTTACGATCTGTTGATTGGAGAAACTTTTCTAGTCATTTGGAACTTCCCCTGAATCTTATGAAACCCTTATTAGATCTCTCCAAAGTTTATAGTTGTGTCGAGTTGCATTATATTCCTTGTCTTGTCTTCTTCGTGAAATTGGCTGTTGATCATTTTGGTTTTAAGAGTGATCAGATTTAAATGGTATAAAGATTGTAGCTGAAAGTATAACTTAATTACATCTTTATCTAGTTCTATTTTTATTAACTTCTTTTAATTTTTATTACATATTATAGTTTTGGGGCTTGTGAGGAAACCCTGACTACCATCTGCTGGATGTTAGGACAACTCTGAATATATTGAATAAAGAGCTATGGACCAGTGGTTTTTGGGACTGGTGATCCCATGTGAAAATGTTGCCATTCATCATCCTGCAGTGGGCCAGTATGGTGAATTATGGTTCACCACAGCAGATTGTTACTACCTATGGCAGCAGGCAGTTAAACGTGAAGGCAGAAGGTGCTAAGAATCCCTGGGTAATCAGATCATGCTGCCATTAGAAACTAGAACTTGGAAGTTTAAGCTGTAGGACTCTGAGCAGTGAAGCATGGCTAATTAACGAGCTAAATCGACTAAAATGGGGCATCTCGGATTGTGTGAAGTTAGATGTAATGGTGATGAAATTCTTCAATTAAAAAAATGGAGACATACTGTGTTATAGAAGCTAAGATAAGGAAAGAATCATTGGAGTTGTATTCATGATTAACAAAAAATTGAAGAGCAACATAATAGAATTTGACTGTATATCTGATCAAATAGCAAGTATTGTTGTCTAAATCTCAAAAAAGATA